>NW_028301536.1:10325000-10372500 GCF_042242905.1 Orbicella faveolata | reverse complement strand
ACCGCATATAAAGACATAAGCACCGAGTATAATGGAATAAGCACCGAGTATAATGAGTTAATCACCGAATATAATAACATAAGTACTAAATATAATGACATAACCACCCAATATAATAAAAAAAAGTATCATAAGACAGTTCTGGCGTTCCATACTAACCTGCCTAAATAAAGTTTACTTACTTACTATTGAATTGTGTAAGTTCTGTGCCAATCACATTTGATACTTCAGTTTAAGGTTAGTATTTTCTGGTGATAAAAAATTCAGTAGTGATTTTACTTTTAAAATTGCCATGCGTTACACAAAAGAACTATTTTTGGCAATCTCTGCCTACATAATTTCTTTCCACCATGGCTAAAGTAGATACAGTACAGTGAAAAATGCCTTTAACCAAGGAAACAAAACCTCATTGGAAGAAAAAGGCTAACTACAGTTAAAGAAAGTAATGAAACGTCTGGTTTACTAGCTTAAAGATAAATTCCCAGTAACACTGATCATTTGTAATTTACCTGGCTGGTTTTTCGAGGAAGAATCAAGCTGCACTCTGAGCATTGCTATCTCATCACAAAGTTAGCTGTTTTCCTCCCGTAGCTGAATTAACTCTCTGGGTCTAGCCTGGACCAATGAACCGGTGAAAGTCTTGGGGACCTTTATTTCGTATGATAGTGTTTGCAATGAACGGAAAAACTTTGCTAAGAAGGTGAATAATCTCAAGACAAAACTTGCAGCTTGGCGTTCGTGTAAACTCTCTCTGTTTGGACGGTGCTTGATTTCGAAAACCCTAGGATTATCTCAAATTGTTTATTCGACTTCCATGCTTGACATTCCAAATAATTACGCATCTGTAATCCAATCGCTACTTTTCCAGTTCTTATGGAAAAACAAACCAGATAAAATCAAGAGACAAGTCTTATATCAGGACTATGGCAATGGTGGTTTGCAGGTCACTAATGTTGAAATTATATTTAAGTCCTTGCGCTTAGGCTGGATCCAGCATCTCCTCAGAAATAATGATGAGGAAGACGATACCTGGTCAGCAATTCCAAAATTTTATTTTAACAAGTAGGGGGGTCTTAATTTTCTCTTATGCTCCAACTATGATAAGAAATTTCTAAAAGATTCAGACATACCATCCTTCTACAAGGATATCTTGTTTTCTTTCCTGGATCTAAAATGTCTTTATAACTCTAAGGATGAACAAGAGATGATTCTCTCTAATAATAAAGAGATCCTCATTGACGGGAGGACTGTTTTTTACCACGATTGGGTCAAAAACGGTGTCTTCACACTGCATGATGTAATCAACGCTAGTGGCAATTTTTTACCATTTGAACAGTTCCAACAGCAGGAATTAACTGCAATTTTCTCAGTTATTTCCAAGTAATCTCTGCAATCCCGAATGCCTTACGGAAAAAAATCAGGGAGTGTGCTAAGCCTAATGTCAACTTTTTATCCGGCAGCATCTTATTTCAATTATCCTCGGTCTTAACCATCGACCTCTTGAAACTTAGATCTAAAGACTACTTTATGGGTTTTTTCCAGGCCACTGGTCCAATGAAATGAGATCGCAAGTTTGCTCCAACGGTTTTGCCATGGAACCAGATCTTTGATAGAGTGAAGGTTATTTGCAAAGAGAATCAACTTAGAGAATTTTACTTTAAGCTTATCCATCGCATTTTCTACTGTGGTGAGCCTGACTCAGTTCTTCATACATTTCAAAACTGTAGTACAACAACTTCTTTTTGCAATTGGCTGTTGAACTGGTTCAATGAGATGCATAACACCTCTATATCCCCAGCAAACTATGAATTATTATTTGGTATGATGTGTGAGAAGGATAATAACAATCTCAGGAAACTGAATTTCTGTTTATTATTGGCTAACTATTATCTACATTATCACAAGGTAAATGAAAGGAATCTTGACTAGGTTGAATTTATTACTAAAGTAAATTACAAGTTAAGAATAGAAAATGAAGTTTCTGGTTCTCTTTTATGATGCTTCTTCGCATTTTCTGTCCTGTTAATGCTTTTAAAAGGTATTAGAAAAGTGTGTTATATCTAGAGATTAATTCCTACTATAGATTAATTAAGATTAATTAGATTAATTAGATTAAGATTAGATTAAGATTAGGTTAATTAGATTAATTGAAGGGGTGAGTGCAAAACCATGCTAAGTGACGATTTGGGTGAAAAAAAAAATTTTTGCAAAAGGGCTTGAATTTTTGCATGTGGTCTTCAATGTAATAGAAAAACGTGGTCCTGTACTTTTGTCGCTGGTTTTTGCTTTGTTTATAAAGACCCCGCTAGGAAAACCGAGTGGTTTTTCTGCATATGCAATATCTCGAAAACAAAGCAAAGCTTAGCAGAAAACCTACGGGACATTGTTAAACATACCTAAACAAAACTGCATGCGAAATTTGGAGCGTTTTCGACAAAGTTCACTTTTGATTAAAATACCTAGCGCCCTTTTCCCGCCGAAGTCTTCAAATAAACGAAGCCGGGCCTTTGTTATGATAAACAGAGCCGACCCTTTGTCTCGCCTCGGTTTATTATAACAAACGATCGGCCCGCCGCGACCACAAGGGCTTTGATTTTACTTAGAAACCAGCAAAATGTCAATTTCACGCAACTTATATAAGCTCAAATTTGTTGATTTCAGGTCAAAAGTGGTTAAAACGTTGACTCATGTTAACGCGCGACGGCAAGGATGTTGATTTCTCTTAGAAAGCAGCAAAATGTCAATTTCACGCAACGTAAAAGCTCAAAAATGTTGATTTCAGGTCAAAAAGGTTTAAATGTTGATTTCATGTTAACCCATGACGGGAAGGTTGTTGATTTCACTTAGAAAACAGCAAAATGTTAATTTCACGCAACGTATAAACTCAAAAATGTTGATTTCAGGTCTAAATAGGTAAAAATGCTGATTTCACGTTAACGCGTGAAGGCAAGGATGTTGATTTCTCTCAGAAAACAGCAGGATGTTAATTTCACGCAACGTATAAGCTAAAAATTGTTAATTTCAGGTCTAAATAGGTAAAAATGCTGATTTCACGTTAACGCATGACGGCAAGGATGTTGATTTCACTTAGAAAACAGCAAAATGTTAATTTCACGCAGCGTATAAGCTCAAAAATGTTGATTTCAGGTCTAAATAGGTAAAAATGCTGATTTCACGTTAACGCGTGACGGCAAGGATGTTGATTTCACTTAGACAACAGCAAAATGTTAATTTCACGCAGCGTATAAGCTCAAAAATGTTGATTTCAGGTCTAAATAGGTAAAAATGTTGATTTCACGTAACGCGTGACGGCAAGGATGTTGATTTCACTTAGAAAACAGCAAAATGTTAATTTCATGCAACGTATAAACTCAAAAATGTTGATTTCAGGTCTAAATTGGCAAAAATGCTGATTTCACGTTAACGCATGACGGCAAGGATGATTTCACTTAGAAAACAGAAAAATGTTGATTTAACGCAGCGTATAAGCTCAAAAATGTTGATTTCAAGTCTCAATAGGTAAATATGTTGATTTCACGTAACGCATGACGGCAAGGATGTTGATTTCACTTAGAAAACAGCAAAATGTTAATTTCACGCAACGTATAAGCTCAAAAATGTTGATTTCAGGTTTAAATAGGTAAAATATGGCAGCCAGAAAATAGTGTTAACATCTGGAACTTACTTTGGTTATCTGGGACAATGATTATCTGCACTGAACAAATAAACATCAAATAAGCACTTTTCCAAATACAGCCACGTCTTAAATGGCTAAAAATCACGAGATGAATACATATTTTTCGACAAACACGATCGTAGCTTTATGTCACGCACCGCCTAACAGATTAACAAATTAACCCTTCTGCGCAACGTACGGGTCTCCATACATCTGCATGTCCGCTGATCCCAGAAGTTCAAGACACTACAAATCATGCCGATATGAAATAAAATCAATGCAACCTGGATCACAGATCTATGTTACAATCGATCGCTACTTGTTGGCCATTATTATCTTTAAATGAAAAAAGCCCGAAACAATCTAGTTACCAGTTCAAGAAACGCGAGCAGAACGTGATCGCAATGCATGCCGGGAAGGGTCTTTGCACCTCGTGCGCAGGAAAACATGGCGGTCGATACAAGACAAATTTGATAAGTCTAAAACCAGTTCTCGCTTTCCAGACTTTGACGCTAGCAATGCTTGGCAAATGGGCCACGACTCACCAGAGGGTATTTTTCTTGGGCAAGAACTGCTCTTGGACTTTGCTGCCTGGCTCGATCTGACTTCGAACGCCGATAACACGATTACGGTATATCAGCTGCCTTCGAAGTTTCAGAACACATTTTGATTCTTTAAAACGTGCTGATGACTTACGGGTTTATCGAGGCTTTATGATGCCTCTCAACCACCAGGCAGGCATACAAGGTACTTTGACACAATGCTTAAGATATTAGTTGACAGAGTTCTAATGCGGCACATCTCTTTTTTGTTCGATGGTATTTCGTTTGCCGCTCGATCGATTCACGTGTTGTGCTCACGTCACAATAACCGATGTAAACAATCTGTTCCCAGATTTCCGCTTTATATATGCTGTGAGATTTGATTTTGACTTCATACACTATAAACAGTCTGCCTGTTTGCTGTTCAACAAATAAACTCCTAAAGACATGGCTAGGAAAAGCCAAGTATTTTTGCATACGTTATAACTCGAAAATGAAGCAAAAACCAGCGACAAAAATACAGGGCCGCGTTTTTCTATTACATTGAAGACCACATGCAAAAATTCAAGCCCTTTCGCAAATTTTTTTTTTTCACCCAAATCGTCACTTAGCGTGGTTTTGCACTCACCCCTTCAATTTAGAAAATACCTGTGTTGCTGTTATGTATGTAAAATTTTTCAAAATCGATTCTTTATAGTAAGCAGGGTGAGGAGGCTGTCTTGTATTGTAAGTAGTGTTAATAGCTCTGTTGTTTTGTAAGTAGTGCATATAGCCTTTATTGTACTGCTTTAGTGTAAAGTAACAGCGGAAGTGTTGTAAAGTGTAAGCAAACATAATAAAACAAATAAAATTCAAAAAAAAAACTCTCTTCAGCTTTCCTGGCTCAAAGGCTTGGCCAGAGAATCCCAGAACCCTCCAGAGGGATAATAGTTTTCATCACCATTTAGGGGACTGTTCATGGCTCGGATGTAAGCTTCTGCAGTTTCTGACAGAGTCATTCCTGATCTTGCAGGAAATGAACCGCTCTTAGTTGGGGGGAGGAGTTCTTGCCTGCTGCCTGTTGAAGGAGCAACTGGAACTCAGGGTGGAAAAAAACCGAAGGTGACATTTGTTGCTGAATATGCGGTGGCATGACCATTGGTTCACTTAAACTGGGAGGACCAGTCCATATTCTTTCTATAATATGACTGGTAAGGGATGTGATGTTAATTCCAGCATCAGGCGATGTAAGTGTATCTGAGGAATCAGTTACCAGGCTAAACAACAATTCACCAGCTGTACCAGCAGTCTCCTCTTCAGCATCACTGTCTTGCAACTCCTCAACCAATGATACCTGGTTACATCTCTCTTTAGAATGAGTACCTCCTGGGAAGGCTGCCATGAACTTATGATAAATCTCTCTTCATTCTCAGCTGTCATTTTGTTCACTATGTTGCTTAACTGTTTGCGGGTTTCTTTAGACTTGTCCGCTTCCAACTTCACTGGCCCTTTCTTGGGTTGCTTTCCCTTATTCTCTTTGTTACTTTGAGAATCGATGTCGTCAGTCTTCTTGTTGTCCTGTTTTCGTTGTCACTTTTTTGTTGTTCCTGACTTTCCTGCATGACAGCAGTTAGTTTTTGGGCTAGTTTTCTATTACCATCAGTGGAACCATCGGTTGTTTCTCCAAGTTCGGGCTGACCGTCCGAGTTTACCAGCAAAGGTGAGTCGATAAGAGTGCCAAGTTTGTTTGTATTTCTTCTCCACATTCTATCCACTTTTGAATACGGTTGCTTGCCATTGATCTGAAAGGTTAAAATTGAATCAACTGATGGAGTTTGTTGGGTGAACGTGTATTTAACTAGTGGAATCTTGCTATTGGATACTCAATTAAAAATATCTGCCATCTGTGCAATTGCGTGACGCAGTGTAGCAACAAAATTACTAGCAATTTAATGTTTAGTTTTATCCCCAATTTTGAGAGAGAAGATGTCAGAGGTGTGCTCTATCTCATATAAAACACCAATACACTCTCGTGTTTCAAATTAACTGCGGTTTCACATTATGACCAATGTCCACAATTCAGGATCACCTGCCACAGGTTAAAGGTTCATTTCTTTTGTCACTGTAGAAGTTCGAGCTCATAAATATCAGTTGTATAGTTACTGTTTTATTATATCGTTTGTAGGCTTTGGTGCTTAGCCAAAGTAGTTTAATATAGGTAAATGGCTTTACTATAATGATACAAACTGCTGCATAATTTCAGTTTAAAAAAAAAAGCTGTTAGTCACTGAACCGCCAAAGTCTAGAAAGTTGTAGACATGCATGAAGACTCGGTCAACAGTAAAATATAGCTTGCCACACATACCTTTCTTTGCAGACTTCAAAATGATTCCAATGAATTGTTGCTTCTTCCCCATCACATCGTCAGTTAACTTCTGCTTCTTTCCCCACTTCGAACAGCCTGTGCAACACACATCAGCTCTTAGGTACAACACTTATGCTTTGGTCAGAATAAAAATACAAGCAGCTATAAAAATCCATGTTCAGTCAATGAAACTGTTCCCCTTGATCACAAGGATTACAGAGTGTATGTACTGGAGAATGACTGTCCATGCACGAATGACGATGCCACAAGCAGTTTACTTGATGGTGTTACCCTTTGTGCAGAAATGGTTTAACTGAACGGAAAATGGAAATGACCGCCAAAATTTTAAGAACCAACAGACTGCATTTAAGATCTTTGCGATTATGTTGCATCCATTTCAGTGGCTCACATGCTTCAAATATGTCATAGCCGATCATGGTACTGCAATCACCTTACACTGATGGGAATCATGTAACGAACACGACATTGTCATATTCAGTGGTGTTTTAAGGCTCAGTCTAGTTGATATGTTTCAGTAACTATGTTTACTAACTGACCATAGTTACTAAACACCCTAAAAAAAAGTGCGGGAAATACACACACCAAAGAACATTAATGATACTGCTCAAAGTATCACTCTGAATGTATCCGTCAACGGGTTTGACAATTAAGAGCATTTTATTCACGCAACATCAAAACTATCACCTCTTTGTTCTTTCATGTGTATTCTCAAATTGAACCAAACAGTTCTCAGTGAACACCTGCCTGAGCTGCCGGAAATTTTCTTCCTCAATCTTAGAAATGGCTGACAGCACCAAAGAAGAGCAAACGTACAATGATCAGGATCAAGAAGAATTTAGCTCAGTTGTCATTCCCAGTTTTACTGGATTGACAAATGCCTACCAAGAAAGTCAGGTTGATTTGTCAGTGTCATGCTTATTACCCATTGACACCAAAACACGTTTGGAAACAAGGATCAGACAAAGAATTCTGAGCATGCTGAAGACCAGTCCCATATTTTACCTACTTATATAGTTGCATCAAAATCCAATATTGCCAACAGATAAATTTTCTATTAATTTTTGCCAACTGTCAAAATTTATAATAAATTGGATAGTTTTTGCTTGAACGTTTAGTTTAGCTTTGAACAAACTGTCCAATTTAGGAAAAATCTGGATACTTTCCATCAACCAATCAACCTTCGCTCATTTTTGCTTTATTATGGTCTTCCTGTATTATATGGTTTGTTGCCTGATAAATATTTTGAATACTACTTTTACTTTGTACAAGCGATCTACCTTATATTGCAAGACATCATTTCGGAAGCGCAACTTACCAAAGCAGAACACCTTCTGTAGCAATTTTGTTGCAGTTTTGCGAAATTTTATCAAGAATGGTACAAAAATTTAAATGTTCATCAACTCCTTCATCCAGTGGATAATGTGAAAGACCTTGGGCCCCCATATCTACCCATAGCTGTTTTTCTTTTGAGGACAAAAATGGGTTTATCTTATTTTTAAGACTTACTCACAGAACACAATTTATTGACAGTCAAATTTTAACTGCTATATCTTTTACCCAAACATTACCAGAGCTCAAAGAACAATGCATAACTCCAGGGAATGTAGAAGAAAATCTGTACTACAATCTATTGAATACCAAAGCAAAAAAGCGAAATTCTGCTGCACGCTTTCTTGCTGGGGTCGCTTTACCAGAAGAGTCTTAATGAGATGGAATTCAAAGCCCTTGAAATGTTAATCGGTCAAGCACCCACCACAGAGGTGAAAGCATTCAATTGTATAGAATTAAAGGGACACTGTCACGATATATTTGCTTAAATCTGTTATAAATTCACAAAATGGTCCCTAAATTTATGTAATAAGAACTTAATTAGCTCTAACTAAATAATTAAAAGCAATTTCTTGAAGAAAGTACACACTGCAGCAACATTTTTGCAACATTTTCAACAATTTGCGAGCCAAACTTGAACCTTTGAAAAACTGACATGCTGAAACTTTTTCGAAACTCCATATCACAATCCATTTCCATCATCACCATCATTAGCCCTTCTCACTTTCTAATCATTTGTTGAGTACTGCTCTACAAAATAAAACCATTACTGTTTAGCTTCCAAAGATCAATAACGTAAATCCTCGAATTAGTGCCCACCTCGAATAAGCACCCCCTTTGAATAAGCACCCCCCTCCCCTCCCCCCATTTTGTGACGAGTACTGAGACAACAAAGGATTATAGTTTTCATCGTGTAGTATTAGATTTGTACATTGTTTCAGTTTGTGAACACGTTAAATACTAACGGTGCCGCGATTTAAACTTTACGATCAGCTTTTTATGTTGATAAACAGCTTATGTTGTTGTTTTCACCCAGTTGATGTATTAAAAAAATGATGTTGTCAAGCAGCCATTTGGCAAAAATTAAATAAATGCCCCCCTCGAATAAGCCCCCCCCCCCCCCCCCCCCCCACCCATCTTCTCCTAAATTTGAAATAAGCACCCCGGGCGTTAATTCAAGGATTTACGGTATATGTTTTTGAGATTTCCAAAAACATGCTAATATAAGTGGCTGTGAGCCACTGAACTCAGAAAATGAGATATAAAAAGTCAAGATCAAAAAAAAAACACAAACACAAAACATACTTTCTATACAATCTAAACAATTCATGAATCAAAGTGGCTGTGAGCTTGAACTTGGATGAAAGGCTGAGAATGGAGTTTTTGTATTAAGCAAATAACCCGAGTCCATTTGTAGATCCAAACATAATCATTCGAAATTACATGTACATTGAGTTGTACAATTCTGTGGGACGTAAAAGAGCCCACACACTGATCAAAAAGAGTAGGGGACATAGTTCCTGGTGTGGTGGTCTACCTCTCATCTGATGGTTAAATGCTTGGAGATATTAGCCCCATAAGCTACTCTGAAATGCGACGGTAAATAAAGTAATTTATGTATGTATGTATGCCTGTGTTTTCACGAGAGACATTTACCTTGGTTTTGTTTAAACTTTACTGAAGTGAAATTTTTAATTGTGTAAAAACAGTAGCAAACCTTGGTAAATAGCAGCAAAATCAAAAGTAAGCCAACCTAGGTTTGTTGACAGTTGAATGCCTCATCTGGCATGGTTTAGCTCAGTAACCGACGGTAATCAAGGAAAAGCAGACGTTGTTGCGACATCTTGGCAACAAGAGTTCACACGTTCAGCACATAAAGAAGAGAACTATACACAAAGATTCCTCCTAATGTAAGTAGGTTTCAAGTCAATGGGCCAAGAAAGCTAAATAAACTCATGTTTACTGAGGCAAAGAAATCCCGGACTGCTGTTTCCCATTCACTGTCAAGTGCCATAAGCGTTTCCTTTCTGTTAGAAGCTCAGTAGCTTAGTAGCAGTGTACAGACAGGCCTACAGTGTAACTGGAAAACGACCTACCACAAATAGAGAGGAAAAATCATAATTAAGGTCCATGGAGAAGAAAAGCAAATGTTAGAATTTTAAGCGGCCCTGAATAAGAAGAAGTAACAACAAACATTTACATAGCCCGGGCTCCACACGGCAGATGCCATTTCAGGTTTTTTGCGGGAAGAGGCTCAGCAAGATATCGAAATTCCTTTCCTTGCAACATTGCAGCTTCCCTGCTAGCAGAGGTTCTTTTCCTGGTGTTCACTGACTGGAGAAAAGAGACCTCTGCCATGGGTCAAAAATGGCTTTGATTTAACCGCCATCCACAGTCTCGGACGGCTCTATTCAAAATGCATGTTCCTCGCGTTGTTTGCTGACCGCAACTTGAGCCCGTTGTGTCTCGCGTATTTCTTTACATCAATCCCACTGTCATTTACTGAGCCCACATTTTAAGCATGCAGGGCTCGAAATTAACTTTTTCGTTCAGGAGCCAGCTGGCAACTAACGGAAAAATTTTGGTTGCCAGATCGTAAAGTTTGGTCACCAAATGATTTTATATATAACTTACACAAGAACACGATTTTATACGTTACTTGGCATGCAAGGAAAGTCACAAATGAAGAGCGAAAACAATTAGAAACAACATGAGTAACACTTCGTTATAAAGCTACCGTTGTTCTCAGGTGATATGTCTCTGGTCCGAAGGTGATGGTTGTCCCCATAGTCACTTTAAATGAAGTGAGGCATAAAACGTTTTAAGTCCGTGGTTTTCATTGGGAGACAAACACGGGTCTGTGCTGAATCTTCATTCCCCGAACGTAAAGACTCACATTATTCCTTCAACTGATTGGTATCTGCCACGATTTTCGTGGCAAATGAAGACATAAGAAGCCCATGGCGTTGAAGTGTGCCTGTGATCCCAGTTTTGGAAGAAGCCACTGAAACAATATGGCATGCCATGAATGCAATATCGACGTGTCAAAATACATTCAATTTTTTCGATTATCTTGTAATATTCAGACATTATTTTACTGGGGACGGAAAGGTGAGTTGTGTACTCACTATGGGAGGCGCGATGGCCTCATGGTTAGTGCCCTCGTCTCCGGATCGAGCAGTCCGGGTTCGAGCCCTGGCCGGGGACATTGTGTTGTGTTCTTGGGCAAAACGCTTTACTCTCACAGTGCCTCTCTCCACCCAGGCGTATAAATGGATACCGGCGAACGTAATGCTGGGGGTAACCCTGCGATGGACTAGCATCCCATCCAGGGGGGAGTAGAAATACTCCTAGTCACTTCATGCTACAGAAACCGGGATAAGCTCCGGCCTGATGGGCCACTTGGTTCGTATGCAGACTTTACCTATACTAGCTACCATATCCCATTGATTTCCTAACATAAAGATTTAAAAACAAAAGTTATGTCATGGTTTTCTTTAGTTATCGGACAAAACGCGAGTCGCCAGCTGGCAACCAGTTCCGAAAATTTAGTCACCAGTGCTCAATTTTTGGTCACATTGGCGACCAGTGAGTCACAATTTCGAGCCCTGGTATGGCATGCTCATTGGCATGCTCAAGTTGCTAAGCCACATAGCATGCTCAATATAGCCATTTTTGACCCATTGCAGAGGCCTCTTTTCTCCTGTCAGCGAACAACAAGAAAAGAGCCTCTGCTAGCAGGGAACATTGCAGCACTTGCTTTCCGAGAAAACTTCAACTGTCTGTATGCCCCGGAGAAAAACCTTATTTTTTTAAAATTATAACAGTACATCGAAAGACCACAAGTAATATACCAGTTGAGAGGTATTGTTTGGAGTAGGTACTAAATCACCACAACAGACATACAAGATGTCACAAATTGAATTGAGGAGTCTACAAAGTAAAAAAATGAAAACGTTCAAAAATACCTTATTCCTTGTAAATACTGGGTATACCCCTAAACAATAGCTTAAATTGCAGCTCTGGGTGTGAAGATTTTTATCAGATATTCACTTGACAGTGAAATTGTAAAGTGTAAAAGTTTAAAAAACTTGAGGGGTGGTTAATCAAGTATGATTCATGAGGGGGGTATGATTTTATGCTTTCAATGTGAAGATCTCTCAAAGATCCTTTTGGCCTCCAAATTTGAAATGAATTGGCCAAATATTAAGCTTATTATAACATTTTGTGCCATATGGCACTATCGGGACTTAAAGGGTTAATAAGTTCTGTGTAAACAGCTTCTTTAATAACTACGGTTTAGTTACGAAACCTCCGTAAGCAGTAACCATAGTAAACCTCTCTCGTGAAACACGGCATATGTACGTACAGTCTCCTGCTACTCTAGCTCCATTGAGTTCGTGACAAATGATGCCATTGTCAACATCTAGTAAACAGATCCATGAATGCATGAATGAGAAACATTTCCTTATTCACCTCTGCTTGAACGAACTCACCAAAGACTTATTTGAACGATCAGCTGGAAACAGCCATCGACTCATAGGACTATTGAGAGACTCACGAGCCTGCTGTTCTAACAACCCTGCGTTTTTGTAGAAAGCAGTATAATGAAAATATTCCACCAAATCTCTTCAGATGTCGACATAGTGCAGTGGGGAAGATGATAACCCGACAAGCGAGAGGTTGTGAGTTCGAATCCTATGGGGTATAACAATTTTTTTTTGCATTTATCATTTTTTTTTACTTTTTTTCTTGTTAACGGAAATAAAAGTTTGCCAAAATACAGCCTTTGCCTTTCTTATGCTTAAAAAAAAAACATTTACCAAAATCACAGCATTTGCTTTCCAATGAAAAATCATCTGAAGCTTTTAATCATTCAAGAATTCGTCCAGCGCATCGATCCATCTCAAATTCAAAGTATGTTGCGTTATTCAAGCCTCAAGTTGTCACTAGTGTCAGACATAATTGCAAAAGAAAAACAACGAAGACTTGAATCCCTTACAATCCAATTGAGGAGGATGAACCTTGTAGTCTTTCCCTATAAATCGTATGCATGTATAAGCCTAATGCAACTTGTGTTTAGGTCAATCCCACAGGGCACTTCTTCCATTGAACAGCATTGAACTGGTTTAACAGTGAGAACTTCAAGCTAAAAAACATACACTTTCAACCATGCAGAAATAAGAAACACTGCCACAGAAACAAGTCACTTGAGGATCAAATCTCTTCAGACTTGGGTGCAACCAACAGGCACCGCTTTATATACTGGTCAGCGGAGTTACTAAAAAGTCAACAGGAATCGAAGAACGGAAGGAAGGAGAGAGTGAAGGAGTGAAAGTCAATCTCCTACCTACATGTATACTCAGAAAATGACGTTTTCTGAGTAAAAATGGTGACAGTGTCCCTTTAAACAACTCTTTGATTTATGGTTTGGACAACAAGCAAATGGTCAGAATAAACTGTTAGACAGTGAAGTATCGCTCACAGGAATCTTATGCTTTTGGACAAGTTAAATGTTTTTGTAAGTTTAGTTTAGAAGTGGAGGTAAAATACATAGCATTTGTTTACCCATTGGAATGTTGTGCACCTTTATAACCCTGCATCCACACACATTACTGCAGTCAAGCATGATGATCAGATGGTATCTTAAGTGTTGTTGATATCAGGGATATCTGTAGAAACTGTATATACATCGAAATAGTTGGAGAAGATGGCACTCTCCAGTGTTATACTTGCGAATTTCCAAATAAAATCAAAGTAGGTTAGTGTTAAGTATCCAACAGATGTAAACATAAATCATTTAAATAGCTGCTTGAAATTAAAGAGATTTCATGTGATTCAATTTTGTAATTTCCTGGTTGCTTGTCTCGATGTGGCTCTAAAGCCTTTTGGTAGGACCCGATGTCATGAAATGCTAGTCTTCTGTTGATTTCACAATTTTGCAGCCATAAAGCCCAGGTCAAAGAAAGACAATAATGTAACAACAGATAAAGATTTCCTGCCTCCTGTTTCCCACCATTGTATTTGTGACGTTCTCAAGTTTCGGGAATGATACTTGTCGTGTTCGAACGCATTGCAGACCTCGGCAGATGTCAGTCAGTATAATTATTCGGTCAGCAAGCACTCGGCCAAGTTTTTTCTTGTGGAATGAAGTGCTTTGAAACCGATCTGCTTGGTATGGATTCAATAAGAATAATCACATCAATGCGCTCGAACGAAAGACAATTCAACAAGGGCAAAGGTGCCTTTAAGAAGTTCCATGTTCACTGCTCCTGAATTTTAAAATGACCATGGCAAAGCCAAGTGGGTTTGTTTGGCTAATCCTGAGTGATCAGGTAGGCATGTTAAAGTGAAGTGGGAAAGTGGAGATGTGCATATAAGCTTATATATTTGCAAAATTTTATCTTTGCATTAGAGCTTCATTTCAAAAGCAGCTGGTGTTTCTACTTCTATTTCAGTCACAAAGAGCAGGCATTAAGCTTACATTGTACCTCAAACGTTCACTCAGATCTCACCTTACTTCAGCAATGCACAAAAAACTTTCAACGTAAATTACAGCCAAATACTTTTTGCTTGAATTGAGGCTCATGAACTCAACCAAAGTTACAACCTTAAAAAATTGGGTTTCTTTTATGCTCTACCTGTTGAGGTTGACAACCTAAAATTCAACCTAAACTTTTTTGGATGAGCTGTTTGGTTCATCTTTGTTTGCCCATGTTGGAGCAGATTTAGGGCCCTAACTGGGCCCGGTTTAGGTTCATTAGGACCATAGAATTTTGTATGGGGACACTCCAATTAGATTAAATGTCACTCCTGTTAGCCTGAATATCATCTAGATTAGCCTAAATAACATTCGGGTTAACCTGATTAAGGTTAGCTCTCAATGATGAAAATGGCAACACAATTCAGTTAAAAAGTCAATAGTCTTCAGTCTGCATTTTACCGCTGTTCTGCAGTCTGCATTTTACTCCTGAGCTGCAGTCTGCAGTCCACAGTCTGCGTATTACACCGACCGATCTGGGTAATCAGATATTTGCAAAGTTTTTAAAAAAAATTCTTTGCAAAAAACTTTAACAGTGACAATTTTATTAACTGCTAAAAGATAATTCAATCCTATATACTAGTAAATTGAAAACTTGTACTAAAGGAAATGGAGTTTCTCACCCAACTTGTTTACTAGTATATTAGATGTATAATCAAACTAGTAAATGAAAAACTGGCAGAAAGGAAATGGACTTTTCCATCCAGTTTGTTTACTAGTATATTGCAAGTATATTCAATACTAGTAAATGACAAATAAAAGATAATTCAATCCTATACTAGTAAATTGAAAACTTGCAAAAGAGGAAATGGAGTTTTTCGCCCGATTTGCTTACTAGTATATTAGATGTATAATCAAACTAGTAAATGAAAACCTGGCAGAAAGGAAATGGACTTTTCTGCCCGGTTTGTTTACTAGTATATTGCAAGTATATTCAATACTAGTAAATGACAAACTGGCAGAAAAGAAATGGACTTTTTTGCCCGATTGTTTTACTAGTATATTAAATGTATCATCAAACTAGTAAATGACAAACTGGCAGAAAAGAAATGGACTTTTTCGCCCGGTTTGTCTACCAGTATATTGCAAGTACATTCAATACTAGTAAATGACAAACTGGCAGAAAAGAAATGGACTTTTTCACCCAATTGTTTTACTAGTATATTAAATGTATCATCAAACTAGTAAATGACAAACTGGCAGAAAGTAATAAACTTTTTCGCCCGGTTTGTTTACCAGTATATTGCAAGTATATTCAATACTAGTAAATGTCAAACTGGCAGAAAAGAAATGGACTTTTTCACCTGGGTTGCTTAATAGTATATTGCAAGTATATTCAATACTAGTAAATGACAAACTGGCAGAAAAGAAATGGACTTTTTCGTCCAATTGTTTTACTAGTATATTAGATGTATATCCAATACTAGTAAATGACAAAATGGCAGGAAAGAAATGAACTTTTTCGCCCGATTTGTTTACTAGTATATTAGATGTGTAATCAAACTAGTAAATAAAAAACTTGCAGAAAAGAAATGGACTTTCTCGCCCGGTTTGTTTACTAGTATATTGCAAGGATATTCAATACTAGTAAATGACAAACTTGCAGAGAAGAAATGGGCTTTTTCGCCCGATTGTTTAACTAGTATATTAGAAGTATATTCAATACTAGTAAATGACAAACTGGCAGAAAAGAAATGGACGTTTTCACCCGATTTGTTTACTAGTATATTAGATGTATAATCAAACTAGTAAATAAAAAACTGGCAGAGAAGAAATGGACTTTTTCGCCCGGTTTGTTTACTAGTATATTGCAAGTATATTCTATACTAGTAAATGACAAACTTGCAGAAAAGAAATGGGCTTTTTTGCCCGATTGTTTTACTAGTATATTAGATGTATATTCAATACTAGTAAATGACAAACTGGCAGAAAAAAAATGGACTTTTTCGCCCGATTGTTTTACTATTATATTGAATGTTTAATCAAAACCAGTTAATGACAAACTGGCAGAGAAGAAATGGACTTTTTCACCCGATTTGTTTACTACTATATTAGATGTATAATCAAACTATTAAATAAAGAACTGGCAGAAAAGAAATGGACTTTTTCGCCCAGTTTGTTTACTAGTATATTGCAAGTATATTCTATACTAGTAAATGACAAACTGGCAGAAAGAAATAAACTTTTTCGCCCGATTTGTTTACTACTATATTAGATGTATAATCAAACTATTAAATAAAGAACTGGCAGAAAAGAAATGGACTTTTTCGCCCAGTTTGTTTACTAGTATATTGCAAGTATATTCTATACTAGTAAATGACAAAGTTGCAGAAAAGAAATGGGCTTTTTTGCCCGATTGTTTTACTAGTATATTAGATGTATATTCAATACTAGTAAATGACAAACTGGCAGAAAAAAAAATTGACTTTTTCGCCCGATTGTTTTACTATTATATTGAATGTGTAATCAAAACCAGTTAATGACAAACTGGCAGAGAAGAAATGGACTTTTTCGCCCAGTTTGTTTACTAGTATATTGAATACTAAATGACAAACTGGCAGAAAAGAAATGGAATTTTTGCCCAATTCGTTTCCTAGTATATTGCAGGTATATTCAATACTAGTAAATGACAAAAAAAAAATTTCTTCCAATAGTGAATTGAAACCAATTCAAGCGTAAGTTTACATGAAATGTGCTTTAATTTTGATTGATTAAAATTGATGTTGAAAACAAAAGATATGACAGGCCTACACGCACTACCCTCATGAATTGCGATGGCGATGCATTTCAGCCTTCAATTAAATTTTCCCTTTAACGAGTGTATCTTTTAGAGATTTGCCTCTCTTATATGATATAATCGGAGCTTTTCCATAAGCATCATTTTGTTTGTCCTCCGCCACATGTTCTTCGGTGTCAGTTGGAGGACAGTAAGAAGGTGTTTTGGGGGCTGTGTGATCGACATCCCAGTCGTCGCCAGATGTACTTGGTCCGAGATATAGCAGTAATTCGTTGTCTGACATCATAGTTGCTTCAGCAGGACCACTCGGTTTCGATTCTTCACGAATCTCTTCAGCTACTATTTGAGGCATGACAACTTTAAATTTAATGTTACTCAGGGAAAGGTAGAGAAGTTTCTCAATTCCGTTCCCACTCAAATAGTTGTTTGGTGATCTTTTTATACCAGGATAGTCTGTGGTTTGGATCGAAGTTGCAGCTCTCCTATTGGTCCTCCCTGAAGCGAGAGGGCCAATGAGGTGTAAGGGATTTTCGATCCAGTAGAGCGAGAAGCGGCGGTGAGAAAACTCGCGTCGTGCGGTGAGAAAACTCGGAAATTTAGAATTCTCAGGGGAACAACAAGTATTATTACAATGGATACCCACAATAACAAAGCTGTCTGCTTAGTAGAGCCGGGTTCGTTTCATAAAAAGGTTTTGGGAGTTACAGTGGTTAATATGGGGTCCACTGATTACAGATTTCACTGCACTTTACTGTACTTTACTGTACTGGAAGATGTGGTCCAAACTTAAAAATTGTGAGATGATAGATATTAAGCCCTGTCCACACGGGAAATGTTTGGTGATCAAATATGACCAAAGATTGTTTGGAAACCAAACATTTTCCCGTTCGAACACCTTGCTTGATCATGTTTGATAAAGTTTGAACGCCAACAAACATTTCAAGAAACATTGTAAAACATTTTGTACGTTTGGAACGTGATATAACATGTTTGATACCGTTTGGCCACACTGTACAACATCAACATGTTTGGTCACCACACGATGTTTGATCATGTATGATGGCATGTTCATAAGGTTTTGTGTACTAGATTTATCTGGAGAAAAAGTTACTTTCCTTTTGGCCCAATTTCCCGGTCTTTACAGTTATGTTGATTTTGTTATACTAGTAAATAGAACCGGCGAAAAAGTCGATTTCTTTTTGGCCCGATTTCCCGGCCTTTACGGTTGTTTTGAGTTTGTTATACTAGTAAATATAAATGGCGAAAAACTAGATTCCTTTTTGGCCTGATATCCCGGCTATTTACAGTTGTATTAATTTAGTCATACTAGTAAATTGAACTGGCGAAAAAGCCGATTTCTTTTTGGCCCGACATCCCGGCCGTTTACAGTTATATTAATTCACTTATACTAGTAAACTGAACTGGCAAAAAAGTCGATTTCTTTTTGGCCCGATTTCCCGGCCGTTTGCAGTTGTATTAATTTAGTTATACTAGCAAATTGAACTGGTGAAAAAGTAGATTTCTTTTTGCCCCAATTTCCCGGCCTTTACAGTTACATCAATTCAATTCTGCTAGTAAACTGAACCGGCAAAAAAGTCAATTTCTTTTTGGCCCGATTTCCCGGCCGTTTACAGTTGTATTAATTCACTTATACTAGTAAATTAAACTGGCGAAAAAGTCGATTTCTTTTTGGCCCGATTGCCCAGTCTTTACAGTTATATTAATCACTTATACTAGTACATTGAACTGGCAAAAAAGTACATTTCTTTCCAACCTTTGTATTAATTTAGTTATACTAGTAAACTGAACTGGCGAAAAAGTCAATTTCTTTTTGACAAAAAATCCTGTTTATCAGTATAATAAATACAACATACTAATAAATTAAAAGGGCGAAAACTGAATTACTTGTTTGCAGTATTTGCAATTTATCAGTATATAGCAATATAAAAGTAAATTTATTGAAATTATATAAATAAACTTGTAAAGTTTTTGGCAAAAAAAATATTCATAAGTACTAATAAAGTTTTTTAAAAACTTTTTAAAAATATGAATTCCCGACCGATCTACACCCTATAAAGTCACTCAAAATAGATGTAAAATTTCTTCCCAAATTCAAACGCATTGTTTTAGCTCATAAAGATCTGCAAACAACTCATGTCACACCAGGAGATTATCTCACCTCATCAAGCTGCAAATCAGTGGAGCAACAGGACCTCTGCCCTCAACAACAATCGATCAGAATTTCCCAGGAAAAGTAGACATGTTAGCATTCAAGAGAAAGGCACAAAAATCGGCAAACTAGCCAAAGACAAAGGAAACCCACAGCAAAACAAGTAAAGCCGAAAGAAAAAACACAATCTTTTCCCAAACTCATTTTCAAAAGTTAATGAAGGAAAGCTTATCTACTAGTAAAGCTCGGCACACACCACTAACTATGCACACACGAGGTACAAATACCTGCGACTTGTCCCACGAACGGTTCACACGACTGCCGTTGAGGGACAAGTTCGGCGGAGACTTTTCCCTTCAGTTCAAACCAGTTTGAATCCGTGAGAAGGGCCGTACGGACCAACATGTCCCTGCTACTAGATTTTTGACAAGTTCTATCCACACGAAGGGACTTGTTACAGGGACTAGTCGCAGGGACTCGTCCCTTGTGCGTGTCACCTCAACTCACCTGACACCTGTAGACAGTCTTTGAGTATAAAAGACTTGAGTTTGCAATGGGAGAGGGCTACTTTTTGAAGCAATGTGTCGTCCACTTGACCACTGTAACGAAAAGCGATGTTTTCCAGTCGTGATGTCAAAAGCTCGGTTGTTATGTATGGCATCCTACTCCCTGTAAACATGTCATGATCACACAGCAGTTCCAACACAAGCTCGTTGTCATTTTTGCACAAAAAAGACCCAACTCGATCGATATTCTCCAGGTTTTTAGCAACACAGAACATGCACAAATCCACGAGAGATTTTGACATTCTGGAAGGAACATGAACAATCTCTGCACCTCGCTCTAGCAGCTCCGGTACGCAACCTCGTCCCCAGAGTCACCTGTCCCTCTTGACCGATGGAGCCTTGGCGCTAGAAAATTTCAGCTGCGTGAATGCGCACGGAGCGATCGAGTCTATCTTTTTGTCGAGGGTCGAGGGTCGAGGGTCCCATGTCGAGGGTCCCATGTCGAGGGTCGAGGGTATTTTTTTTCTGGGTTTGTTGTTTTACTCCTTGCTGTAGGCTCGATTTCTGCCGCTCATTCGAGTCCGGTCTACATGTTCTTCCCCGATTTGGTTAAATGTAAATATATCACAGACCTGATTATTTATCTATAACCTTTATAACATTCAAAGTCCGGTTTTTCATGTGAATTCATCACGCTGGATGCTTTGGCCGAAGTACTAATGCCATCAACTTTTGAATGGCTATCCACGTAGAAATAAATCTAAGCATTTAGTTTTGTAGTTGTAATTTCTTCAACAAAAAAATAACACATGGGGATAACAGAATGTGGTTCGCGTTAATATTTGCATTGACAGTGACAATGTTGTGTCAAAGTGCCTCACTCGCTTCGAATTTCACATTTTTAGCTTCAAATTTTTCACTGCGGAAAACAAATGGCAACGCCTTCCCTGGCTTCGTTTTTGTACCTTTTTCTCTATGTCGCTGTAGTCGTTTAGGTCGTGTTACTACCGATGCGATTTCGTGGAGTGTTTGCTTCATTGTTTTCCAGTGTTATTGACGCGCCGCGATGAGAAATATTCCTGTGCCATTTATCAAAAAGGAACTGTAGGTGAAATCTGGAGGCGATGGAAGCTTTGGAAGCAAATTTACGGCTATTTTCTTCCTTCGATAAATTCGCTGTTAAAAAAATATATCTGTGCGTTTTGCGATCTAAATTACCACTCTCCTTCGGTAAACTTGCAGGGCTTTGCGATTGGTCGCGATGAAAAATATCTGTGAGATTTGCGAGCTTATTCACCACGTTTAAAGGATTTAGCTTGGCTAGAAGACGCTCGGTGTGTTTTTCTAATTTTCCATACATTTGTCTGTAAATTTGGCCGGGTGGACGCGGCTCGCGGGAAAAAAAAGACAGACAAATGTATGGAAAATTAGAAAAATTAACTGAGCGTCTTCTAGCTAAGCTACATCCTTCACACTTGGTGAATACAATCTTCCACCTAGCATTTTATACCTAGTCAGAATGAATGATAGGAAAAAAATAGAGGAATTCAAAACATACTAAACGTATTCATGGAGAAACTTTTTAAATTTCCTCTACGTGTTTATTCAAAGAACAATTTTCACTCGGGGGAAAGCCAGTTCAAATCCAGTTCTATTTTCGCGGCTGCCGTTTCTAATGCTACTATTTCCCTTTTATTCTCCTGAAAATCCCGTTTTTCATCTGGATGCCAACTCAACTATCTACAGAAAAACAGTGACTCGCATTTTGCCATTCGGTAGGTGCGAACTGTGTGATTTCTTTCATGACAATTAAGCTTACATAGCGTTGACCGGTATTTCCAAGCGCGTAAACTGCGTCTCTTATCTTGGCAGAGGTTTATTCAAGTTCTTATCTTTTAGCGCTTGCTTCCTTAAATTTAAACTTTAATTCTTGCCTCTTTTCAGTCTTTTGCTCAATGAACCTTTCACATTGGCTAAGTAACTGACGCCTGCTTGTCGGAAGAGAAACGTCGCTCGTTTTCGGTACTCGATACTCGTCCGCATCATTGTTCAGTTCAGCCCGACGTGGAGACCTTTTTTCGTGCAGGAGATTTTAAATTTGATTCAGGGCTTTGTAACTGCTGTGTTGACGCTGTATGACGTTTCAAGCTGTTTTTTACTCTCTCAGACGTTGTTAGCCGAGCAATCATGTTCAAGACTAGTCTTTAGTTACCTTTTGTGGCTTTCAGGAGAAAATGAAGATCACCTTCAGCTAGATACCGCGCGGACAATGTTGAGGTGAACCCTTTCTTCCTTAAGAGTGCCTGCCTGTAAAAATCAGACAAATTCTTAATTTCGCGGCAAGGGTCGAAAATTCGATTTCGCTCATATTCTTATGGTAGATAGGTTAGGGCATGACAAAAACTACTGGATAGTTTTTTTGGCAAAATATCCTTTTATTTCAAAGAAATATGCAAATTACCAAATTCCGTTAAAATCGTCATTTGACGCACCATTTTATTAAGCAAGTTTGAGAGCCTTGCATGCAAAACCACATCATTCTTCCGTCTTTAAAACACTCAAATATTTTTGTGCAATGTTTAAATGTGTACTGGGTTGATTTTAGGGAATGTTGCGTTGTCTTTTTGGGTGCAAAATAATTAAATTTCGAAGACATGTATTTCATTCACTTAAAAGTACTTCGTGAATATAATTAATTTTCACCATGTGCGAAACCTTCAAATGAATCAAGCTTCTGGTGGTTGAATTGCAGAAGGATGGTCTACAGATTTCTGTAAAAATTTCTTTGGGCAAATGATTGTGAGCGACGCGAGAGCTTTTCAAAGTACGTCAAAAATGCAAATATTTGACCATCCGTCGTCAAATTTCAATTTACGGGTTAGACGTATATTTTAGCATGTGCCACACGACTTGACCTATAATAAGTTGAAATAGACATAGAGCTGATAATTTCGAAATGCTCTAACCTTATTTGTTGTAAAAGGCAGGTCCAAAGCCGATTTGATGTGTTTCTTCTCGATCTCTCACCGTTTCCAGAAAAAAACCGGAAGTTGCACCGAAACGAGGCTTAATAGCCCTCGCGGTAATTAAAGCAACATGGCGAACGAAGAAGAAAGGCCAATCTCTCTTCTGATGATATTCCCGGCGTTGTTCCGTTAATCTTGAATCCAGGAATAAATTATACGATTGGCGTAGCCCAATTAGATAGTCTGCTTGGTTTTTTACGGAACCATTTCATTCGATTTCTTGGCTGGATGAAGAAAACCCCTGCGCTGATCCACAGAAACGCAATCGGTCATGGATGAAGCGGCGGTAAAACAAGCCAAGACCGACCGACGTACTGCCAAATCGAACTTTACACGAGTTGGAAAAGCGTTGCTACATGCAGTTGAGTACAAAAGGCCTCCGAATGAGGTAAGACAAGCCATAATTAAGCTTCAGGGAGCGTATGAGAACTTAGTGGCTAAACATGAGGATTATGCCAAGCACATCGAAGATGATGAAGCGTATGAAACTGAAGAAAAATGGCTCTCTGAATGCCAAGAAATTTTCATGAGGCTAGAAGTAGACGCGAAAATGTTCATTGAAAGTGTTGAGCAGTGTGGTTCGAAAGATTCAGCTGAGAATGGTGATTTAAGTAAAGGAAAGGAGAGCGCTTTAACCGATGAAGTACCGGGTAATGAAGGAATTCCAAATATGCAGCTTCCAACACCTAGCCACACCCCTGGAATGACAAATATTCAACCAATTAGCCAAACACCCCCAGAAATTAACGCCGGAAAAGCTGAAGGCACTTCAGATAAAGAAATTAACAGTGTTCAAAAGGCCGATGACAAGCAAAATCCCGCAATAAACAAAGAAACCACTAGTGATACAAGTCAAGCTGGCGCGTGCACGTTTAAGCTCGAAAAACCAAAACTACCTGTTTTCGCTGGGAATGTAAGAGATTATGCAATTTTCCGCTCTGACTTCAAACACGCAATAGAAGCAAAATACACAAAGAGAGATGCAATAACGCTCCTGCGTACATGCCTGAGAGATAAGCCGCTAGAACTGATCAAAGGTATCGGAAGTGATTATGACGCCGCCTGGGAATATCTGGACTCGATCTATGGCGACCCGAGATTTGTGTCAGACACTGTGACCCAGGATATTGTCCAATTTAAAGCCTTGCAGGAAGGGGAAGATGCGCGATTTTGCGACCTGGTACATCTAGTCAAGAGATGTTATAATACCCTGAAAGAAGTTGGTCTCCCTAGTGATATGGACAACAGCCATATGCTTTCCATTATCGAACAAAAGATGTGCTCTGACGACAGAAAGGTCTGGGCGAGAGATCTGGAGAGAGAAAAGAAGCCTGCTACCCTGGAAGCGTTGATGAACTGGATGAACGTGGAAATGAAGTCACGAATGCGTGCCACAGCTCCTATCAGAGTGGGCTCATCTGGAAGACGCCACGTGAATCACTACACATCTAATGACGGCAAACCTGTCTGGCACAAATGTTGGCTGTGCAAAACTTCATCCCACTGGCCCGATCAATGCCCGAAGTTTACAGCTCTCAGCATTGATGACCGTATCGCAACTGCAAAGGCAAATCACCTGTGCTTCAGCTGTTTGAAGAGGGCCGGAAGGGGACACACTGTAGATAACTGCAGGCGTAAACAACAGTGCGCAAAGCTGGAGAATGGAATGCGGTGTCCACAACATTACCATCAGCTGCTTCATAAGAGCAATACTGTCAAGATTAGCGTCGCTACATCAGTCAATACGAAAGAAGCTATTCTCCCAGTCCTCTCCGCAAACATCGGCAGCGCTAACGGCCTATTTAAATGTGGAAATGTTCTTCTTGACTCTGGCGCTCAAGTAAGCCTTATTCGTCAGGATACCGCAGAAACTCTCAGCTTGAAGGGAAAGGATGTTTCCATAACAATTACTAAAGTTGGCGGGGAGGAAGAGTCAATGAAAACCAAAGAATACAAAATTCAGCTAACCTGCATAGACACCGGCAAGCGTTTTACCGTTAAAGCAATCGGCATTCAGAGCATCAGTGATGAAATCCCAACAGTGAAAACTTCGCACTTACCGGAGCTTCTTGGCCTGCCTAACACGAGATTTCGCCGCGGCAAGGGACATGTGGACCTGCTAATCGGTATTGATCACACACATATGCATGCTGGTGAAACGAGACAAGTGGACTATCTACTAGCTCGCAAGTCGCCACTTGGATGGGTAGTTTTTGGAGGAAAACCAGAGCAGATCTGTGACATAACCAGCATATTACACGTCAAGTACGCCTCACCAATAGACTTAACCGACTTCTGGACAACAGAGACTATGGGTGTGGCAGTGAAACCCTGTGTCTGCGATGCAGACAAACTGTCTGAAACAGAAAGAGAAGAAGCTAAGCTAATAGAGGAAACATGTATCAAAGTTGGAAGTCAATGGATGATTCCATACCCCTGGAGAAAGGACCCCACCCTGCTCCCAGACAACAAAGATTTGGCAATGAAACGCCTAGAGTCAACAGAACGACGCCTGAAAAGAAATCCTGAACAAGTCGAAGCCTACTGCAAACAGATGGACGAAATGGAAAGCATGAAATTTGCGCGAAAGCTGTCCAAGGAAGAACAAAACGCGTATCAAGGACCTGTTCACTACATTCCTCATCACGCCGTGCTGAGGCCAGACAAGAAGAGCACTCCAGTTCGAATTGTTTTCAATTCATCTTCTGTATTTCAAGGACATACTCTGAATGATTACTGGAAGAAAGGTCCCGATCTTTTAAACGGCATATTTGGAGTTGTCTTACGATTCAGAGAGAAGAAAGTCGCAGTTATGGGAGACATCTCCAAGATGTATCATAGGATCCTAATTCCCGAGAGGGATCAACATGTGCATCGCTTTCTATGGAGAAACATGGAAACGGACAGAGATCCTGACATCTACCTCAAAACTGTTCTCACATTTGGGGACAAGCCTGCACCCGCTATGGCGCAAATAGCCCTGAGGAAAACAGCTCGAGAGAACAAGGTAGACTACCCAGAAGTAGCTGAAGTCCTCACAAACAACGTGTACATGGATGACATCTGCGATTCCGTAGACACAGTACATGAAGCCCGAAAATTAACGACAGATATTGACAAGGTCTTGAAGACTGGAGGATTCAAAGTTAAAGGATGGATTTCCAACGAGATGCTTGAAGAGAAAGAAAACAGTGACACAGAGAAGGAGATGAATCTATTTCAAGGAAACGAGGAGAAAGTCCTGGGAACCCTGTGGAACTTTCGAACAGACGAGTTCTACTTCCGAGTGAGGACAGAGTTGCTAAAGCTAGACGACAGACCAAACCCTGTACCTTTGAAGATGACGAAGAGAATGATCTTAAGCCAGGTGGCTCGAATTTACGATCCGATTGGATTCGCTGCAAAAACTGTGGCAGTTGGGATTAGACTGGGACGATGAGGTACCAGTCGCAGTTCAGGATCAGTGGATCTCTTTGTTCAAAGAAATGAAAGAGTTGGACAATGTGTCCTTCGAAAGATGTTTAACTACAGACAAAGCCGTGGATCCGCCAATGCTGTGTGTTTTCGCTGACGCATCGCAAGACGCATTCGGAGCATGCGCCTACGTACGCCAAAGAAAGGATGACACTTACTCAGTCAAGTTCATCGCAGCGAAGTCCCGAGTAGCACCACTGAAACAGCTCACGATCCCGCGCTTGGAGCTACAGGCAGCCGTTCTCGCAACCCGCCTAGCCAAAACCATTCAGGAGGAAACTAGGGTACAGTTTCAAGATGTTAAGTTCTTCACCGACAGCACTATCACCTTGGCCTGGATTCAAAGTCCGTCTCGCAGCTTCAAACCGTTCGTATCCTCCAGAGTGGGAGAAATTCAGAGTAACTCAGATCCAAGCCAGTGGAAGCACATCCCCAGTGAGGATAATGTAGCTGACGACCTGTCACGAGGGATCTCTGTTGATGAACTGCAGGGCAGATGGATGAATGGCCCGGAGTTCTTGTACTTACCAGAAAGTCGGTGGCCGATTAAGATCGCTTCGCCAGGCTCAGATGAAGACATGGAACCTCGACAAGCACGGATACTGACCGCAGCTGCAACGCAGAAAGCTAAAGATGCGATCGATCCGTCCAAGTTCTCCAGCTGGAGAAAACTAATCCGCGTGACGGCACGAATACACAGACTAGCGGTGAAAATACGACTGAGAAAATACGATCAAGACGGAAAGGAAGGACCGCTGGCCCTTGAAGAGCTTCAGCAAGCAGAGATTTACTGGATAAAGCAAGCACAGTCAACCTTGCACAGCCGCCTAGAAAGAGGTGATTTCAAATCTCTCAGCCCGTTCAAAGATGAAAACGGAGTAATAAGAGTTGGAGGAAGAGTGGACGAAGCTATCGTGTCATATCAGACAAGACACCCCGCCCTTCTTCCAAGTGACCACTGGATCTCTTTGCTGGTAACAAGACACGCCCATCAGCACGGACACACCGGGGTGGCAGCTACGACAGGCAAGACCAGGAGAAAGTTTTGGATCTTGAAGGCGAACAAGTTAAGCAAATCTGTGAAATTCAAGTGTGCATTCTGCCGTGAATTGGCACACAAGGCTGAAACGCAACTTATGGCAGACCTCCCTGTTCTCCGCTTAGCACCAAACACGCCTCCGTTCCACTATACCGCCTGCGATTACTTTGGTCCTTACAGCGTAAGAATCGGGAGAAACAAGACGGCTAAGCACTATGGCGTCATCTTTACCTGTTTAAACACAAGAGCTGTCCATCTGGAATTAGCAGTTGACCTAACTACAATGGAGTTTATGCACGTCCTAAGAAGATTCTTTTCAATCAGAGGCTACCCGGCAGTAATGCTAAGCGATAACGGTTCACAGATGGTTGGTGCTGCTAACGAACTGAGAGAGATGGTGGAAGGTCTAGATGCCAATCAATTACGTGAGTTCTGCGGGGTAAAGAAAATTCAGTGGATCTTCACTACACCAGCTGCGCCACACCAAAATGGATGTGCAGAAGCCCTTGTAAAGAGCTGTAAAAAATCACTTAAGATAGCAATTGGCGAGCAGCTTCTAACGCCTTTTGAGCTGTACACCTGTCTTTTAGAAGTTGCAAATTTAGTGAATCAACGCCCCATCGGTCGCATTCCCACTGATCCAGATGACGGAGCCTACCTGTGTCCGAACGACATGCTCCTTGGAAGAGCAACACCAGAAGTACCACAAGGTCCGTTCAAAGACACAAGAAACCCACGCAGACGAGTGGAGTTCGTGCAAAAAATTGTCGACTCGTTCTGGAAGCGTTGGACTAGGGACGTATTTCCTGCCCTAGTACCGAGAAAGAAGTGGCACGTGGAGAAGCGAAACGTACAAGTTAATGACATAGTAACAGTGGCTGAGCAAAATGCAGTAAGAGGCAATTGGGCAGTGGGCCGAATAATCGAAGTTTATCCTGGACCAGATGGACGAGTTCGTAATGTTAAAGTCAGAACAGCCACAGGAGAGTACAGCCGTCCAGTTACAAAGATTGCAGTCATTCACCCTGTAGAAGGTGACGACTGAATGAACAGCTGATAAGATAAGGACTACGCCCTTATCGGGGCGGAGAATGTTCCGTTAATATATGAACAATTAGCATTTGATTGACGTTTGATTTCGTAAATACCTTTTGATTGACATTTAGCCGCGTAACCGATACGGTCAATTGACCTTTGAGCTTGGACAAGTTAGTTTTTTGTCGCAGATATTTTCCACTGTGAACGCCTTCGTTGCTGACCTGTTTCGCTGACCCGTTTTCTGCTGTTTTCAAATCTGTTTATCTGTTTTCTGACCTGGACAAACCGCAAAGCAATCTGATTGGACATCGTCAAAGAAATCGAATAATCTTGAATCCTGGAATAAATTATACGATTGGCGTAGCCCAATTAGATTGTCTGCTTGGTTTTTTACGGAACCAGGCGTCAGTGTGAGCGAAGAACATTGAAAACGTGACACTCAGCGAATCGAAATTCTGGCTTAAAAGTCGCCGTATAAATCAAAGGGGCAAAATAAAGGAACTTTTAGACGGGTATGTTTTCCATCCTTCGATTGTCTCGATCTCCAATATGCGCAAAAACAACCTGTTCTCACCATTTTTATTGCCTAAAAGAACTTTGTTCATGGTCGGTTTAGGAAAAAGAATCTGAATGAAATGAAAATTGTAAAAGTTTACGACCCTGACCCGAAGAATGCTTTACTAAAGCTAGAGCAAGAGATCGAAAGAACATACGGAAGTAAATTTAAAAATTGTGTCGGATATCGGGAATATTGCAACAAAACACTTTAAAACATTTCCTACCGCTGATTCATTTTTCACTGACGACTTCAGTCTTCTCAAGTTTGAGAACATCCAATCTCTCTTCATAAATTAACAATCGGTGTTAGAGAATAAAGGGAAATCCTTTTAAAAGTTCAAAAGATGCTAATCAGAGTATCAAACAAGACCACGATCTACTCGCCAAGAATGGTGTAAGCAAGGGTTCGGTACAGTGACAGCATCATTGCGTTACAGGGTAGGACGCAATCACAAAGCTGATTCATCAGTCAAATCACCAATAAAATTATCAGTGACGTGTACTACAGTGTAACAAAGACTATCAGTCACATGCCATGAAAGATGGCCTAGAAAACTAGCAACTAGTAATGAACAAGTACGCTGAAATAATGCATCAACAGGGATCGACGAAGGTGCAAGTAACAAAATGCTTTTTTTTTTTGTTCAAGAGAAAAGGGAAATTTTGGGGGCCTCCCCAGGGTCCCCCAGCTGGACTGAGGTTACAGACCCAAGTAAGGGCAATCTAAGCTAGGAATGTCATTGTTATGGATAGTGAGACCCTGAAAGATTGCCTTATAAAATCAATATGCAAAATGTTTGACACTGGTTTAAAAGTAAACAAGAAGATCTGTTAGATCTTATAACCGCGCTTTTAAAATTAAACTGTTTGCTTAGCACTACCGTCGGAACGCAGTGCAAATTCCAAAGCAGTTATTGATGATTCGTTTCTTACTGTAGACATCACATCACTTGATCAACACAAACTGTATTATTGCACCATCAGTGGTAGCCATTGACAAATCTCCGATGACGTAATGGTCTTAATCTTTGTAGAACTTTCTTCGGGATATGTATGGGCATGAGCGATATGAATGACACGATAATAACACTATTAACAACAGCTTTCTTTCTTAAAAGTCATGATTAAATTTAATTGGTGTTTTCCACGAGTAAAGGGCTAGCAAAGTAGTCACACAAGTCATATAATTTAATAATAAAACTCTATCCCGACCGATGTATCGATTTTGGTCACTCCAGTGACCACAGATTGAAAACGTGACAGAAAATTGGCGTTACTTTCGATGATCTCATCATTAGCCAATTACAGGCCGTCTTTAAGCTCTTTTCGTCATATTCCCCTCTCGGGAGAATTTTGTCAAGTTAGCTAATTTAGTATGCAAGCCACCGTAATGGCGGTCACCGTCGACGAAATGTTTATTTGCTCAAAATTGGGGCAAAATCTTTCGGAGATGGAAATCAGGACATTTGTAAGGATACAGAAAGTAATTTGGGGCCGGTTGCTGGCTTCTAAGGCTGAATTTATCCAGAAGTAAGCTGTATTTTCGTTTTCGTGTCGAAAGCCACGCGATGAAATGTTATCGGCTTGTTCTGCTGTCTTGTTCTGTTTTTCTTCTTGGTCTTTCTTGTAGCCCGCCGAGGCCAGTCTTTCGTCTAAATGAGTTGAAAAAAGTTCGAAAAAGATGTTCCCATTCAAGTTTAAGCTCTCAGGCGATAATTCTGGAGATTTTTGGCCGAAACGTTCGGCTTTGTTATGTTGGTGTTTTTCGGTTGCTATGGGCGACCGTTGCTTCCTTTGTTAGGTCAAGTCTGGGGAGTGAGGTCACAAAAAAATTCTAAATAATTCTGGTTTTGTTCGATTTCGCTGAAATTTTAACACGATAAGGCTGGATTGTTAACGAATAGATTTAGCGCCTGCCGATGTGTGGTAGCTATTAACGCTGAAGTGTTATATCGCTTCGAAGTCAGGGTTTTGAAGAGACTTTTTTGCAACGTGTAGGTTCGGTGTGATTTTGTAATCTGAGGTTTTTGTTGACCCCGAAGGAAAAAATATCCGGAAAAGGTCATTTCATCGACGATTCAAAAGAATATAAATATGTATATGTTCCGAACTAAATTTCTGTTGAAAAAATATAATTTTTGCCGAACGCTGGGTTTTTAATTTTTTCCCGCGAAAGTCAGTATCGGAGATAACATTTATTAATGTTTCAACAGCTTTTGGCGAGTAAACATCACAGGTTGCGTGACTCAAAATTTGGCCGAGTGGAAGCGTGGGTCTGCTCGCAGACAAAACTGCGAAAAAAACAAGAAGATCTGTTAGATCTTATAACCGCGCTTTTAAAATTTAACGGTTCGCTTAGCACTACCGTCGGAACGCAGTGCACATTCCAAAGCAGTCATTGATGATTCTTTTCTTACTGTAGACATCACATCACTTGATCAACACAAACTGTATTATTGCACCATCAGTGGTAGCCGTTGACAAATCTCCGATGACGTAATGGTCTTAATCTTTGTAGAACTTTCTTCGGGATATGTATGGGCATTAACGATATGAATGACACAATAATCACACTATTAACAACAGCTTTCTTTCTTAAAAGTCATGATTAAATTTGATTGGTGTTTTCCACGAGTAAAGGGCTAGCAAAGTAGTCACACAAGTCATATAATTTAATAATAAAACTCTATCCCGACCGATGTATCGATTTTGGTCACTCCAGTGACCACAGATTGAAAACGTGACAGAAAATTGGCGTTACTTTTGATTCTCACCAAATTTGTCATATCCCCCCGTCGGGAGAATTTTGTTAACTTAGCTAATTTAGTATGCAAGCCACCGTAATGGCGGTCGCCGCCGGCGAAATGTTTATTTGCTCAAAATTGGGGCAAAATCTTTCGGAGATGGAAGTCAAGACATTTGTAACGATACAGAAAGTAATTTGGGACCGGTTGCTGGCTTCTAAGGCTGAATTTATCCAGAAGTAAGCTGTATTTTCGTTTTCGTGCCGAAAGCCATGCGATGAAATATTATCGGCTTGTTCTGCTGTCTTGTTCTGTTTTTCTCTTGGTCTTTTTTGTAGCCCGTCGAGGCCAGTATTTTGTCTAAATCAGTTGAAAAAAGTTTGAAAAAGATGTTCCCATTCAAGTTTAAGCTCTCAGGCGATAATTGTGGAGTTTTTTGGCCGAAACGTCGGCTTTGTTGTGTTCGTGTTTTGCGGTTGCTATGGGCGACCGTTGCTTCCTTTGTTAGGTCAAGTCTGGGGAGTGAGGTCACAAAAAAATTCTAAATAATTCTGGTTTTGTTCGATTTCGCTGAAATTTTAACATGATAAAACTGGATTGTTAAGGGATAGATTTACCGTCTGCCGATGTGTGGTAGCTATTAACGCTGAAGTGTTATATCGCTTCGAAGTCAGGGTTTTCAAGAGATTTTTTTGCAACGTGTGGGTTCGGCGTGATTTTGTAATCGGAGGTTTCGGTTGACCCCGAAGGAAAAAATATCCGGAAAAGGTCATTTCATCGACGATTCAAACGAATATAAGTATGTATATGTTCCGAGCTAAATTTCTGGTGAAAAATATAATTTTTGACGAGCGCTGGGTTTTTAATTTATTCCCGCGAAAGATGAGATTTATTAATGTTTCAACAGCTTTTGGCGAGTAAACATCACAGGTTGCGTGACTCAAAATTTGGCCGAGTGGAAGCTTGGGTCTGCTCGCACAGAAGTCGAAAAAAACAAGAAGATCTGTTAGATCTTATAACCGCGCTTTTAAAATTTAACTGTTCGCTTAGCACTACCGTCGGAACGCAGTGCACATTCCAAAGCAGTCATTGATGATTCTTTTCTTACTGTAGACATCACATCACTTGATCAACACAAACTGTATTATTGCACCATCAGTGGTAGCCGTTGACAAATCTCCGATGACTTAATGGTCTTAATCTAGAACTTTCTTCGGGATATGTATGGGCATGAACGATATCAACGACACAATAATAACACTATTAACAACAGCTTTCTTTCTTAAAAGTCATGATTAAATTTGATTGGTGTTTTCCACGAGTAAAGGGCTAGCAAAGTAGTCACACAAGTCATAAAAAAACCCTATCCCGACCGATGTATCGATTTTGGTCACTCCAGTGACCACAGATTGAAAACGTGACAGAAAATTGGCGTTACTTTTGATTCTCACCAAATTTGTCGTATCCCCCCCCTCGGGAGAATTTTGTTAAGTTAGCTAATTTAGTATGCAAGCCACCGTAATGGCGGTCGCCGCCGGCGAAATGTTTATTTGCTCAAAATTGGGGCAAAATCTTTCGGAGATGGAAATCAGGACATTTGTAAGGATACAGAAAGTAATTTGGGACCGGTTGCTGGCTTCTAAGGCTGAATTTATTCAGAAGTAAGCTGTATTTTCGTTTTCGTGTCGAAAGCCACGCGATGAAATATTATCGGCTTGTTCTGCTGTCTTGTTCTGTTTTTTCTCGGTCGTTTTTGTAGCCCGCCGAGGCCAGTCTTTCGTCTAAATCAGTTGAAAAAGGTTCGAAAAAGATGTTTCCATTCAAGTTTAAACTCTCAGGCGATAATTGTGGAGTTTTTTGGCCGAAACGTCGGCTTTGTTATGTTGGTGTTTTTCGGTTGCTATGGGCGACCGTTGCTTCCTTTGTTAGGACAAGTCTGGGGAGTGAGGTCACAAAAAAATTCTAATTGATTCTGGTTTTGTTCGATTTCGCTGAAATTTTAACATGATAAAGCAGGATTGTTAAGGAATAGATTTACCGCCTGCCGATGTGTGGTAGCTATTAACGCTGAAGTGTTATATCGCTTCGAAGTCAGGGTTTTCAAGAGATTTTTTTGCAACATGTGGGTTCGGCGTGATTTTGTAATCTGAGGTTTCGGTTGACCCCGAAGGAAAAAATATCCGGAAAAGGTCATTTCATCGACGATTCAAACAAATATAAATATGTATATGTTCCGAGCTAAATTTCTGGTGAAAAAATATAATTTTTGACGAGCGCTGGGTTTTTAATTTATTCCCGCGAAAGATGAGATTTATTGTTCCAACAGCTTTTGGCGAGTAAACATCACAGGTTGCGTGACTCAAAATTTGGCCGAGTGGAAGCTTGGGTCTGCTCGCACCGAAGTCGAAAAAAACAAGATCTCTTAGATCTTATAACCGCGCTTTAAAAATGAAACGGTTCGCTTAGCACTACCGTCGGAACGCAGTGCACATTCCAAAGCAGTCATTGATGATTCTTTTCTTACTGTAGACATCACATCACTTGATCAACACAAACTGTATTATTGCACCATCAGTGGTAGCCATTGACAAATCTCCGATGACGTAATGGTCTTAATCTAGAACTTTCTTCGGGATATGTATGGGCATTAACGATATGAACGACACAATAATAACACTGTTAACAACAGCTTTCTTTCTTAAAAGTCATGATTAAATTTGATTGGTGTTTTCCACGAGTAACGGGCTAGCAAAGTAGTCACACAAGTCATATAAAAAAAACCCTATCCCGACCGATGTATCGATTTTGGTCACTTCAGTGACCACAGATTGAAAACGTGACAGAAAATTGGCGTTACTTTTGATTCTCACCAAATTTGTCATATCCCCCCTCGGGAGAATTTTGTCAAGTTAGCTAATTTAGTATGCAAGCCACCGTAATGGCGGTCACCGTCGACGAAATGTTTATTTGCTCAAAATTGGGGCAAAATCTTTCGGAGATGGAAATCAGGACATTTGTAAGGATACAGAAAGTAATTTGGGACCGGTTGCTGGCTTCTAAGGCTGAATTTATCCAGAAGTAAGCTGTATTTTCGTTTTCGTGCCGAAAGCCGTGCGATGAAATGTTATCGGCTTGTTCTGCTGTGTTGTTCTGTTTTTCTCTTGGTCTTTTTTGTAGCCTGCCGAGGCCAGTCTTTCGTCTAAATGAGTTGAAAAAAGTTCGAAAAAGATGTTCCCATTCAAGTTTAAGCTCTCAGGCGATAATTCTGGAGATTTTTGGCCGAAACGTTCGGCTTTGTTATGTTGGTGTTTTTCGGTTGCTATGGGCGACCGTTGCTTCCTTTGTTAGGTCAAGTCTGGGGAGTGAGGTCACAAAAAAATTCTAAATAATTCTGGTTTTGTTCGATTTCGCTGAAATTTTAACACGATAAGGCTGGATTGTTAACAAATAGATTTACCGCCTGCCGATGTGTGGTAGCTATTAACGCTGAAGTGTTATATCGCTTCGAAGTCAGGGTTTTGAAGAGATTTTTTTGCAACGTGTGGGTTCGGCGTGATTTCGTAATCGGAGGTTTTTGTTGACCCCGAAGGAAAAAATATCCGGAAAAGGTCATTTCATCGACGATTCAAAAGAATATAAATATGTATATGTTCCGAGCTAAATTTCTGTCGAAAAAATATAATTTTTGACGAACGCTGGGTTTTTAATTTTTTCCCGCGAAAGTCAGTATCGGAGATGAGATTTATTAATGTTTCAACAGCTTTTGGCGAGTAAACATCACAGGTTGCGTGACTAAAAATTTGGCCGAGTGGAAGCGTGGGTCTGGTCGCAGACAAAACTGCGAAAAAAAAAACACGGGTAAACCATGAACCGCGCTCGGCCCATGGCCGCGCGGTTAAAAAAACCACAGGTAAACCATGAACCGCGCTCGGCCCATGGCCGCGCGGTTAAAAAACCACGGGTAAACCATGAACCGCGCTCGGCCCATGGCCGCGCGGTTAACAAGGGTCATATGAACTTCAGTTTGTGATGTACAATGTACAACAACTACTCTTTGTTGTGAACAGACTTTGGAATGTCCTGGCTATAAATACAAATTTTTAATGAGCAAAATGCCTTGGACATAGAAAGGTGGAAGGAGATGCTAAAGAATATTGAACAATTTATGATAAATATATTATATATGAATTGGCTTACCTAATGCTTAGAGATGGCCTTACACGATGTGATTATTGCTAAAGCCAGAATAAATAATGTATATCAAAGGTCCAAAAATTTTGTCCAGCATCTAATATGAGAAAATTCAGCTACTTCCAGTTTTTCTCTGGTGATGAATATTTGAATAAATATTTCAAAATAGTTCAAAACAATTGGGAATCTATAAGATCATACAATGTAGAAAATTCTCAATGAGGTCAAATTCAATTGCACTTTTATGTTATTAGCAAAATTATACACCAGCTCTACCACGTGTCCTTGTATGTTACACCCTGTGCCAGAAAATAGAACATGAAGCCACATAATGCACAATTTCAGTATGGTGGAAATCACCAAATATTTAATTACCACTGATGAACAATATCATGTACTCTGTTTAAAGTCACTACCAAATGACAAATAAATATCAGATGACTTTTTTCTGCCAGTTTACAAGCAAATAGCTCACTATCCAGGGTTGATTAACAACTCTACCCAACCTTAGTGGAGTTACACCATCAAATACATGCCATCCATTTATTCTCCTAATAGCCATTTCAGCTTGTATTCTTACATTTGCAGTTCTGGTTCATGGTTGGAAAACAGTCTTCCTTAGAAAATTGGCATTAAAATTATAGTCAGTTCTGATTTACTTGGTTGCATTGAATGGATGAAGATTATAACCTTCCTGCTTGCCAGTACAAGCTGTCTATCAAATCTACGACATTAAGGAAAATTCCTACTAGGCCTTAAAATGTGTTGTCAGACTTATTCAGTGTAAAGTTCACTTTTGGATGTCCAGGTCTTGGGTGTCTGACCTGTTATCTCTCTGCAGTCTATTCTGCACCTTATGTTTTCAAATTCAGCCTAGGAAAACCTCAGGCAAATAATTCATGGGCTGGCTCCCCAACATCAAGTACAGGAAATTGGCCCATGCAATAATTTATCTGACACTACTAGTTCTGAAACATTAAACCTAAAAGCCAGATCTTGCTGAAATATTAAGCGAGTAAAAAATATTCAAAATTCATCAATGGCTGTATTTAAATCACTAATGTCCTTCCACATTCAACATTGTTTTTGGGAAACTTTTTTTGTTTACCTCAGAGGCATGAAAACTGATTAATTCCTAAGTTGATCGAAGCTGATGGGTATTCATATGCCAGACTCAGATGCATCATATATTTTGCTCTACACAGAGATTCCTCATCAACTTTTGCCCAAGGGAAAGCCGAGGGTACGGCTCCCAGTTTCAAAAAGTGTACTCAGTTTAAAATCACTTGGCAAGAAGTGCTCGGAAAAACAAAAATTATTTCCTACCGAGGTAAAATAGATAGCTCCCCTTTGCATAAGTATTTCCCACTTTTTTCTTCTTTGTTTATCTGGCTAGCTTGTCTGAAGGAAACTCGGTCGTGGAAATGATAAATCAGGTCGGTTTTTGCTTCGATTATTAGAGTTTGCAGCCCTACAACACTTGTGTCCAACTGTTTTCCTTTTCTTTACCACATTTGCTCCAGACAAGTAGCTCTAACCTACATACATTCGAATTTTTTCGTTCTTCCCCAGCATTTCGTCCGCATTTTGAAAGCTCGAGGGCTATTAAGCCTCGCTTGCGTGCAACTTCAGGTTTTTTTCTGGAATCGGTGTATTCGTCGCACATAAAGCAGAAGTTTGCTTTTGTTTACACAAGGTTAACGTCCGATGTACATTGCCTACTGTCAACCTATTATTGAATCTGTAACCATCTTTCTGCGCTTATGAACATCACTGCATCTAAGTCTAAAACGGCTGAGTCATTTGTAGATAGTTGCTTGCTTAACGCTTGGCCAAAATATTGCGTTTGATCGATTGCTGACCATTGCTGATAAGCGTGTCGGCGCAGCACAATCTTACAGCCGTTATTTGTTCGTCACGCAATGCCGTCACGGCATATGCTGCACATTTTGATCTATTTTGTATAGAGTACTCTCAGGATAAGTGAAACAATTTAATCATTGTTCATCTGTTTGTTCATATATATAATATGTGTATATTTATATAATCGTGTTCTATAGTGTACGTGGCGTCGGTCCAAATCACGTTTGTTGTACGTTCTGACGTTTCTGATAACAGCTGATAAAGCTAGTGCCAATACTCACTAGAATTTTAAGAAAATCGCCATAAACAAATTATAGATCAATGAAGCAAGAACTAGCTGAAATAAAAATAGGAAATCATTACGTATCTTATTCGTGAAAAAAACAGACTAAATTTAATTAGTAATTACGTGAGTAAATAGCCCTGGCCATGCTATTTTATTTGGCGTATTTTGTTTGCTTAGTGGCGAGGCATTGGTATGTAACAGAAAATAGTGGACTGTTGTCAACACAGTCCAAAATTATCGTCAGTAAAAGATTGCAAATAAAACACCTATTGACCGGTTACCTCCGCGGCGACCATTTGGTCATTCCCATAAGGGTTTCATTATTGTCTTTACCCTATTGAGCGGCCACCCAAAATTTAAGAACTTTGTTTTGGAAAGGGCGATGATAGATAAGAGTCTGAAATTGAAGGTGCATGACGAGTGGTAATTCAAACACACGTCTATGATGATTGTCTTGAATTGACTCCATGTTCACCAAGACATTTATAGCCCGACAGTGAAAAATTAAATATTCAAGGTACACCAAACTCTATTTAAGCGGCTAGCCTCATTAAGTGGTCACCACACATTCCCAGAGGGTAGCCCACTGTATTACATGTAAACCAAAAATAATTGCATAGCGCGAAAAGACCTAGGTATGAGTTTAGCGTTACAGTATTACGCAGGGCATGTAGGTAGCGGTGGTCGAGTGAAAGATAACAACAGGGGCAATGGTAAACTATTCATTCTTTTCATTTCTTAATTCAATCTCTTCCTACTCAACATGATTGTGTGCTCCCAGTGATTCCAAGCCTTACAGAGCCTTACGTATTAGGATAGAAATTGTCCTACCCCTACCCCTTAAAATGGGATGACAGCATTGCGTGACGAACAGGGAACCGCTGCAAGCAAGGATTCAAGCCATCAAACCATGATGATCAAACGTAATATTTTGGTGTAGTGCAAAGCAAGCAACTATCTACAAATGCCTTTGCCGTTTTTGACTTAGATGCAGTGGTGATCGTATGTGTCGAAAGACGGTCACAAATTCATGGTATTCGACCGTTAATAAGTTGACAGTTGGCGATGTACATCGGACGTTATGTAAACAAAAGCAAACTTCTGCTTTATGTGCGACGAATGGTGAGAGAAACACGTCAAATCGGCTTTGGACCTGCCTTTTACAGCAAATGAGGTTAGAACATTTCGAAATTATCAGCTCTGTGTCTATTTCAACTTATTATAGGTCAAGTCGTGTGGCACATGCTAAAATATACGTCTAACCCGTAAATTGAAATTTGACGACGGATGGTCAAATATTTGTATTTTTGACGTACTTTGAAAAGCTCTCGCGTCGCTCACAATCATTTGCCCAAAGAAATTTTTACAGAAATCTGTAGACCATCCTTCTGCGATTCAACCACCAGAAGCTTGATCCATTTGAAGGTTTCGCACATGGTGAAAATTAATTATATTCACGAAGTACTTTTAAGTGAATGAAATACATGTCTTCGAAATTTAATTATTTTGCACCCAAAAAGACAACGCAACATTCCCTAAAATCAACCCAGTACACATTTAAACATTGCACAAAAATATTTGAGTGTTTTAAAGACGGAAGAATGATGTGGTTTTGCATGCGAGGCTCTCAAACTTGTTTAATAAAATGCTGCGTTAAATGATGATTTTAACGGAATTTGGTAATTTGCATATTTCTTTGAAATAAAAGGATATTTTGCCAAAAAAACTATCCAGTAGTTTTTGTCATGCCCTAGCCTATCTACCATGAAAATATGAGCGAAATCGAATTTTCGACCGTTGCCGAGTTATTTTCCATTTTTATGGACAGGGACTCTTAATTCCCCTGGATAATGTAAAAGATCACAGTCGATATCCGACAGAAATTCCTCTCTTGATACCCTATAATTCATTCTGATTTTCAAAACTGCAAAAGACAAAAATGCCCGTACGCGTTGCTGACTTTGCTCCTCTTCAAGTGTTTGCGGAGTGGCGCCAAAACGTTCCCAAGTGGGCGGGTAAACTTTGAAGTTTGATTGTCAAAACTTTGAATTTTGATTGACCCGCAGTTGCAAGCGACGGTAAGACCTTTTTTGAACGTTTCGTCCACCGTGCTCTTCCTTTGTAATAGCTAGTAGTTACAGTGTAGTTACGGCATGTATTTCAGAAAATTTATTGAAAAGTTCGACCGATCGTGTGACAGAGAGTCACGCCAACATTTTACCAAATTAGGTTTGATGTTAATGACAAAGCAAACACACTTCAATGTAGCGAATGGGGTTGACAAGCCTCCGATTCACGACTCCTACGATTTGTGACATTTGAAAAAAAACCTCAGAAAAAAAATATATTACCCTCGACCCTCGACCCTCGACAAAAAGATAGACTCGCCGAGCACAGTTTTCGCGCGCGCTTTTCGCACAAGAATTGGAAAAAAACAAACATGCCGTCAATAGAGCGATCATTTTATTTACTCGACACCCGCAGTATCTGTACTATTTTTCTCTATAATTGAACGCAGTGTATTGATGGCTTTAGTCTTTTGTCACAACGATATGTCAGAATAGGTAACGATGCAAAGAACCCAGCAATTCTCAGCTTTTTCTTTGTTAACGAAAGAACCCAGTTAAATGCAGCGCATGCGTAGTAAGTAAAAAAACTGCGATTGAATGAAAATTTGCACTCTCGGAAATAGGCCTATTTCTCGAGAACCACTCATTAGAATTTCACGAAATTTGGCACGAAAATACTTTAGGAAATAAGTAACTGGAATATTGAAAATAATTGAACTTTAACAACAGTCCGGAATATCCCGATAAATTAGGACAGTAATGACGTCATCAAGCTATTGTTTGCAGGGAAAATGGCGGACCTTTTATGCAGACCAAGAAAATATGTTGTTTCTAGTCTCGCATAGAGTCTGGCGAGCATTATCCAGGACTTTTTGCGACCAAACGTTGAGAAGGAGAATAAGCGGCCATTTTGGTAGTGGGAGAACGTTGACTGTCTTCTAATCATTGAGTTTTTTTGGTGTCAAGCGACGACGTAGACGCGATTTTGTGGCCAAATGTTAAGGTTAGTAAAGTGTACGCGTTATTTTCTAGTATTCACGTATTTTTCATTGAGCTGTGTATATTTTTTACTGGTTCTAGTGTTGCTAAAGTTTCATCATGCCAAATTACACGGTTGCAAACAACGTCGATATTTTGTAAACTCTCTTTGAATTTGAGGCGTTACAAGTGTACCTGAACCGCTGTTGTTATAAGGCTTGAGTAAGCATCATTCCTTCATTTTTATGACAGTTGTTTTCAATTTCTCTCTCTTAAGTACATGGAAGAGCATACTCGACTGCTCGAGGCACTTTGCCGAATTTTTGGGGAAAAAACAAAGGGAAAAGAGAGGAAATAAGACGTCGCTAAGTACGCAGACGAAATTAAACAAATTTGGGAGGTCTCTGTTTTGGTGGATGTTGTAATATTAACTTGTGGGTACCCCTCTGTGGAGTCCCTTACGTTTTCGTGGGCCGCCCCACATCTCGCGAACATGTGAGTTGGCTTATGTCGGACATTGTGTTGACAGTGTTTAACGTTGCGTTGAGTATTTGAGCCTTATCTAAAGCTATCTTACAACAGTGGATTCACCGAATGTGCACCCCAGTTTTATCACTAGAGAGCCAGCAGCCTGTTGAAAACCACCTACAGCACAGAAGTGGCAGCGAAACAGACAGGCCAGGGGTTCTGCAGTGATTCCCTGTAAATGGATGCTATCAGTATCCTAAGGAGTGGCACAAAGGGTAGAGAGATTGTTTGTGCTCATTTACCAGACGTTGAGGGCCATGCAAACAGGTAAGTTAAGGTTTGTAGGGGGCACTGTACTCTTTTTCTTTGGCATTTTTTAAAAACTATACACACTGCAGCTGTTCCCAGTAGATGATGATTCTTTTCACTTCCCCATGAAGCTTGAATGTACCAGAAAGTAATGTTTTTGCAAAATAATTTTTATGAACGCAAAGACTGAAAAGGTACGAGAGTTTATAATGTAGTGTCGAGTGTTGAACATTACTAATTGTGAAACTAATGCAAAACATTAATTGGTTGTGAACAGGAAACATATCAGTTTGGTTAAGAATATGTAAAAAAAAATAGAAAACATAAGAGTTATCAGACCACTTGAGGGCAATCTCTTCTTTAGTGAGACTAATGTGGTAACTAAATTCAAAAGAAATTCATATGTTAAAGCGAAAAGTACATTTGTAATAATATTAGCATCTGTAAGCAATGTAATAATCTTCCAAGCGCTTGTGCTTTGTTTCAGGTCCTGCATTCTGCTAAGAGGCAAATTCAAGGTCGGGAGTACCTAAAGAGTGAATAAAATAAAATGGATTTCACTTTCAAGACTGAATTTGTTTTGTATACTTTAAATAAATGTATAATAAAACCTTGGGACATGTGGATGGATTGTGAATGCTCCCTTGTCAACCTGTCCAGGAATTATATTTTGATATTTTTGGGTAAATAACTTGTGAAAGTCAGCAATTATATGTAAGTTTTCATAATTTAAATGTGGAAATCAGACATGATATCTTTTAGCACAGTAACAAATAGATACAAGAAATATTTGAAATAAATACCAAAATGGAGAAATTTCAGATTTACAAAGAATATATTACCAGAATTTTTGACTATCCCTGCATCTAACAACACTAAAATTTTGGATACATTTTTCTAGCTTAGTTTATTTTGTATAAAAGAACAAGAATTTCTCACTCGTATGCGTTATTGAAAATTCTGTTTTAATGATGATTTCATTTCCTCGATTTAGCCAAAACGTATAACATTTTGGACATCTACAATTTATCTTTGCTAGCATATAAGAACATGCGCGTGCTGTCGATTTCGGCCCGATAATCCCTAGATAAGAGGAAAGCCTCAATTCTCATATCGATCATTTCTGTGCTTAGAAAAATGCAGAGTAAAGGTGCTTACCGATTGTACGGTCTCTTTCCAAAGAATGATAACAGCAGCTCGTCAAACGTGGCCCGCATTGCGTTCTGTGGTGCTTCCTTTGGGCCGAGGATAATCGTTATCTGGGCAGAATTGTCTGTGACATGGAACGCGAACACAAACTTTCCTTTTATTTTATAATTTAGACAGTATTTAACTCAATTCGAGATAAATATAATCCTCCTGAAGGCCCGCATTCATGGCATTGGAAAGTATTCGCGACTCTCTTTGTCCGCCATCTTGAATCTCTTGGTTTGTTGTGAAACACAACACTCCAATCAAAACACGCATTCTCATTGGTTGAAACGTGAGTTTCGTGACATCACAGATGTCCTAATTTATCGGGATATTCCGGACTGAACAAAGGAAATTCTAGATATTCCAGTGAACCTTCAAGAAGGGATAATTAAAGATCTCTCTGTAAAATTAGTAGCAAAATGGTGTTAACTTGTGAGAATCGTTACAAGCTTGTTTTATGCAAACTATAAAGAAAATCTAATGACTAGATTTTCTACAAATAAACAAAACCGATTTCAAAGGCCTGTTCATTTTTATTCATGTTGCCATGGCAACGGCACATACGTCAGCTTAACCATCAAAAAACCAAAGTTTGTGTTGTTAACTTGCTTGCAGCCATTTTTGATGACCGAGAGATCAAGGGTTTTAGAGAAAAAGGTGAATGAAACACAGGTATCAAAAACTGTGTTCAGCCACCTTAAGGTGGTATGGTATCGTAAAATGGACCAAAAAGTTTTTTCTAAATATGGTGAAGAAAGATTAATTGTGTGCTATTGCACTCAGGAAGAGAAATCAAATTTTGAGAATTTTACTCAAAATGGTTGCTATGGAAACCAGCCACAGCCTTTTGAGGTAGTGTTTTACAGTATTGACGCCCAACACTTCCTGCTCTTTTACAAAACAAGATTTGACTGTCAAATAAGCATATCGCGTAAGTTTCTGTTTTGTTCTGTGTAATGAACCTAAGTTTTGACAGTTAACTCTTATTTTCAGTGCTTTTTACAGGCTTTATTTGGACATAACCTTTTTTTATACACACCCAGTGGACAAATCATCTCATGTCACGTGACAGACGTTAAAATGTTACGATTTTTTTGGTTAATATCATCAAGACACTATTGGTCTTTGATGAGCCCAAGTTTCAGGCATTCTACTTAAAAACCTTGAAAATTAGAAATGTTGGCGCGAAGTCAGTCGGTACAAAAGAAAACATTTGAGAAAAATGCTCTTTAAGTTTCTTACACGAAGTATTAAGCATTTAACAAGCCACAAATAGCCGGGGAGGGTGCAGATTGGATCTCGGGGGACGGGGTGTAATGATTGTTCTAGTTCTTATCTTATCTTGTCTTATCTTATACCCCGTTCACACCAAAGCTTAAACATGTTTAAATCGTGTTTTAATAAACTTGTTTTACTAAACTGCCTGTTCACATCGCGGGCGCGTTTAACAAAACATGTCTAGAACCGTGTTTTATAAAACTACCTTGACGAGGTAGTTTAACTTTTGTGTTTTATTAAACACATCCAAAATGGCGGCCGTTAAAAAACCTCGCGGAAGAGTTTGGGAGAACAGAGAGACCATGTTGTTACTTCAGAAGTGGGGGGACGAAAACATACAAACAAAACTATTGTCCTGTACCAGAAAGAAGCCTATATGGCAAGAAATCAGCGCATTTCTACGGGCGGCGGGCTACGAGGACAGGGACGAAGACGCCTGTAAAACAAGAATACACACTTTGGTAAGCGCGTATCGTTCCTACAAAGATGAATGCAGGAAGACAGGAAACGGAACTCCGAAGAAGAAGCCGGCGTTCTTCGATGAAGTCGATGAATTCTTATCAGCAAAGCCCTGCACGAAGCCAAAGAGTGTTGTTACTTCTTCCCAAATTGTCATTGGGGATGGTACACAGGTCTGTGAAGAAGAAAGCAAAGGAAATGTCGAAAACGTTGCGCCAAATTTAACTTCCAGCAGCAGCGGCGACAACAACAACAAAGCCAGCAAATGCCCGGAACCAAAAAAAGATGCTTGTGTGACATGTACAGGTGAGCTTTCAAAAAAACACTATCGCCTATTGGAGGGCCAGACAATTGTCGTACGTAACAGAACATGGGCGCCTTGCACTGTCGATAAAGTTGATGGGTTTATTTTGGCAAATATACTTCAAGACAGATGGAATCATGTATTGCAAGAGATAAGTAAAACATAAAGCAGCTACTAACATTATTAATTTCCGACTTGGATCCCCACATTTAAGGGTAAGATTTGTTGTGTTCCTTTTCAGAAACAACAACAACGGAGGATGAGAAGCCAGTACCTGTATGTAAAAGTGGCACAAAAAAACGAAAGTTGTCAACAACTGACGCATTTGCCAAAGTCGACAAAGCTTTAGAGGCGTTTGTGTCCTATCAGCAAGCAGCTGATAGGAGATTTATGGAGGCAGAGAAGGCACGTGAAAGAAGAGATGAAGAAAGGGAGGAGAAGAGAAGGAAAGAAGATCAGGAGTTTCTGTTAAAACTGGCGCAGGTACTTCAAAAGTAGATTCAATACGTTTTTGTACTCGTGCCTGCGTCACTTTCAGCTAGATCTTCTATCCGTTATCAGTTATTTTTTCGGCGTCATTTGTGTTAAAGCCTAAGGAGTTGAACTTCATATCAACATCAGATCATCATCAGGCAACATGTACTAATTCTGATGGTTAGCCGGTTAAATTTCTTATGTAAGCTTTTATGCTGTACATTTTTACTTGTTTATTCTTGTCTATTTCCTATATAATTTGTTGACCAATTTTGATGAATTTATCTATAATGAGTATTTCGTAGTTTTTAACTTTATGAATTTATTTTCTTCAGAGATATTAGCATATTTTTGCTATCAGGAAATTCGAAGTAAATTGATTTGATGACGCATAATTTGAGGCCCTTTTTTTAAAATAATTTATTCCAGTGTGTATTAAAGAATTGACAGCTGAATAAATAAAAGTTTGTTAATCAAGCAATGATTTTCTCTTTTTATTTTTAAATTGCTTGAGAAATATTATATAAAGCTAGAATTGTTCTGAGGTCACGTGAAGTTCAATTAATAGCTGAAATGGTCACAATCTGACATGTTTTACCTTGTGTCTGGGCTTGAGAATATGAGGCATAATGAAATCAAACATGCAAGGGAAAATTGAGGAAACACAGATTGAAATAAATATATGCAAAATGATTATGGAATGAACTTACATTTCTGTTTTGCTTCAAGCTGGGGTGAAAATCATATTTAACAATACATGTATGCTGTAGCAGTAAGTATAAATTTCTTGTGCACCCACAGTACCCAAAACTCAACAGTGGTTATTGGTGTTGTCTCTTTCTAAATTAACCAAGACTCCTTGTTGTTTTTTTCTTTCATAATTAATAATTGTTATGTAGAAATTAATACTTGCTACTGGATAGATTTTTGCCTTGCAAACTTCAAAACCACTCTCACTTTGCTAGTGTAAAATTCAAGGAACAAGGATCTCATGGAAAAAATAATTTAATATTTAACTCAAAATAAATCAAATTTGTTTCTGTGGTTCATCCAGTTGTCCAAAGCAAGAAGTATGGAGAGGGGTTTGTACAGGTTCTGGAAAACCAGGAAAGTCCTGGAATTCTGTGGCATTTTTCGGGACTGGAAAGTCTTGGAAAAAGACTACTGGTCCTGGAAAAGTCTGATAATTTATTAAACTCAACTAGTAAAAATGCAAAACCGAAAATAGTTGTCTGCAGTGTTGAGATCTTGAACTAATGTGAATTTTGGAGTTCTGGAAAAATCAATCTGAGTCCTGGAAAAGTCCTGCAAATTGGTTTCTGAAAACAGGTACGAACAATGTGTGAATAATTTTGTAGCCTCAGTGATACAACTACATGTATAATAGAGAACTTTGGGGTTTATTTTAAAAGGTCTAAACAAACTTCTTTGGCGTATGAACTTTCTTTTCACTTGTCACTGATCAGGTGAACAAGTTGAATGAAATTAATGACATTAATGCCAGTGGAAGCCAATGATGTTGTTAAGTGATTACGTGTAGATCCTCTTGGTAATCCAAACTGAACCCCTAAGTTAAAAAGTTCTGATATTTTTTTTCTCTTTCCTTCAGTAAGCTTGTATCATTTTACAGCTAATGCTCAGATAGGAAAATAAATAGCACTTAAATTTACTAACAAAATAACTAGGAAAACAACTAACGCTTAAATTTATCCTATGAGAACATGTGGTAGGTATGGCCAAATTGACATGTGTAATCAAATAATAAGTAAAATTAACTAAATCTACAGGCATTTTATTAGTTCAGTTGAAATTATTACCTAATTTCATGTGTAATAACCTTTTGATTACCTTCTAATGTCAGGGATGACAAATTACAATCACA
>NW_028301536.1:10317500-10320000 GCF_042242905.1 Orbicella faveolata | reverse complement strand
TAAGGGCTTATATGGGATTTTCTACAAGATATCCATGGAGGTAGTTAAAAGTGAAAATTCTCAATAAAAATGGCTTACCTTATTCCAGACGTGTGTTGTTTGCTCCTGGTGTGGTTATTTTACCGATTGAACTTGATTTAAGCGACTTTTTTGAATTCCGATTTTCCCTTTATAAAGAGAGGACAAGGCGAAACACCTCAGTCGGAACAGCCTGCCGAACGAAGTCAAAAATCCCAGGCTAAAATGTACCCACGGCCACAAATCCACCGCAGAATTCAAGGGCAAAGGTTGATCTTTCATTTCAATCCTCTAGCCACACAATCGCAGCCCTGCGAGCGACGCCAGGCGGCTCTTCGTGTCCCCAGTGAAACGACAAAACTATGGAAGAGCTCCGTGTCGTTTGATCCGCGACCCAACGACCGTTGAAATCGGCTTGGTGACCTCGTCAAGACTCGCGGGGGTACTAGACCGCAATTTGTCAAATTTGTCAAACATAAGATCAACGGCGAAAGCTCCGTAGAAACTGAGGAGATCATTTTTGAACGTTTACGCACGTCACGTTTACGCACCTTTGAGTTACTTGGTCCTCGACTCGCCAATTTAACTTCATCTCCCCATAATTCGTTAAGAATTCTCCCGAGCAAAACAGAGTTCAATTTGCTTACGGCAATTTCTTTCTCATCGTATGCTCTAGACAAAATTTTGCTGGCTTCCATTACAGTTTCCTCACAATATTCGTAATTCCACAATACCCTAAGCAAATTTAGTTTATTTAGTACATTTTAGTTTATCAGCTCGGGAATATTTTATACAAACAAATCAAAGGTGCATAAACGAGAAAACTTACCACGACTTCCACTTCAAGAATGATTGTATTTCCTCAGTTTCTACGGAGCTTTCGCCGTTGATCTTAAGTTTCTCTGGTTTTGAAGCCATTTTGAAAAAGTGTTCTATACGACTTTTATTTTGCATTGTAAATTCGACCTGAGGGGATTACAAGAAGTTTAGTTGACAAATTGCGGTCTAGTACCCCCGCGAGTCTTGGTTTGCCAACATGACGAGGTTACCAAGCCGATTTCAACGGTCGTTGGGTCGCGGATCAAACGACACGGAGCTCTTCCATAGTTTTATCGTTTCACTGGGGACACGAAGAGCCGCCTGGCGTCGCTCGCAGGGCTGCGATTGTGTGGCTAGAGGATTGAAATGAAAGATCAACCTTTGCCCTTGAATTCTGCGGTGGATTTGTGGCCGTGGGTACATTTTAGCCTGGGATTTTTGACTTCGTTCGGCAGGCTGTTCCGACTGAGGTGTTTCGCCTTGTCCTCTCTTTATAAAGGGAAAATCGGAATTCAAAAAAGTCGCTTAAATCAAGTTCAATCGGTAAAATAACCACACCAGGAGCAAACAACACACGTCTGGAATAAGGTAAGCCATTTTTATTGAGAATTTTCACTTTTAACTACCTCCATGGATATCTTGTGGAAAATCCCATATAAACTCTTTCATTAAATTCTCAGCCTCGGATAATGCAATTCTAGCTTTCTGATTGGTTCACTGGATCTCGGTTACCAGCCATTATACTTGCGTTTGACCTTATATGGAAATGAAAGCGGCAAATGTCGCTCGGCATGAGCTTTTTCGCGTGAAGCAAAGGTTCGTCGACAAAAAAAATGGATGAAAAAAAGCACATTCGGTGAGCTATCTACACAGCAAATACAGGAAATTATGGACAATGCCGACCCAGTAACAACAAAAAAGCCACAAAGCTCGAGATAAGATTATTGAACGGTACGTATACGTTAAGTTTCCCTTAAATTTGCAAAATTAAAATATGACCGGCGAGATTTTACGCATTCATGAAGATTATGTAACAAAAACAAATTTTACCTGAACAGAATGGCTTGCTAGTCCTGGTGGCACCAAATTTTCGAAACCGATATAAGAAATGTCAAAAGAAGAACTGAATGTTCAGTTGAAGTGTTTTTACTCGTCTGCGAGGAAGAAAGATGACACGTATTGCAAAAGTTCATTGATTAAATCCATTAAAGCCGCCAGTTGATCATTTCCTTCGCACGCCGCCGCACAACAAACCGTTTTCCATTATCTCTGACCAGGCAAATAAATTATTAGAGCATATGCATTTGTAAAAGGCCGCAGGAAAACAGGCATAATTGCCGGCGTAGTCCATAAGAAACCAATTTCCAATGAGCAGATGAGGAAACTGTTCGACTAAGCAAGCTCGGATCGGCAGAGAACAAGAATCCCGCACAGCTACAGAGGACGACCTAGTTTTATCTCAGTCTCTTTTTTGGCCGACGACGACGAGAGAATCAACGACAGCTAGCGCCAACAATTCTGTCCTTGCGAAAAACACCTCAAGGAGTTGAGTGTTTTGAGCTGAATCGAAGTAAGCCCGGTTCTTTACCAGCCACGAAAAACCACCAGGGTGGCCTCGGAGATTCTGAAGATGAATCTGACGCTAAGATAGTTTCTGTCCTTG
>NW_028301536.1:10290000-10312500 GCF_042242905.1 Orbicella faveolata | reverse complement strand
GTTAATTTTATCAGCGATGCATTTGAACGAGAGATATTTCGATACCGTAGACGAGAAAGCCCATTTTAAACTTGTCCGACAAGTGGGCCAGAGTGTTCCGTAGCGCGGTTTTGGTTTGTATGTATTCAGGACGATCTTTGATTCAGACCTGCTTGCAACCCGAAGGACAATATCATTGCTTCTAAGTTATTATCACCCTCTTAACCATCGGTCGAGTCTTTTTGATGCTTATTCCTTGCCATGTCGATCCCTATAAAGGTTCTAAGAAAACCACAGCATACGACGCCATCTTTATTTTCGAAGTTGCGATCAAAAATCAAAATATTCCCCTACCCCCTAGAATAGGCAAAGGACCAAAACATAATAGATACCAAAGAAATCTCTGAGGAGTGGGCAAGAGGCAATTTCTTAGTATTTTCAAAGGGCCACTAGCCTCGTCTGCCCTGCAAGGGAGTTCATATACGCCCCCAGCTACCCCTACACGAAGTTAACAATGAAACGGAGTTAACAATGAAACGTTTAACAGATTCGGTTACGGTCCTCTAGTATGTCATCATGTTGTGTCCAGCTGACGAAAATATTGACATCTGAGGGCCTCGTTTTCGATCAGGAAAAAGCATTTCGCTTACTTGAAGTATCACTCCGAATATGCTAGCCTCAATGGTACTTCGCACTAAAAACGACCTTACTCTACACTTTATCTACCTTGCTGTGTCACTAAGCTAGGCCGTATCGTCATGTTTAAATGCTAATATTTAAGGCAAGCCTAAAATGGCGCCCAAAGTAATGCAGTTTTGCTTTAAGTGCTACAGTACTTAATGTTTACAGATCTACTTCAGATTACGAAATATCTCTGATTTGGGGCTTTAAGGGTGTCATGCGTTTCAAACAAAAACTGATTGTCAATGTTAACCATCGTTTGTCTGAACTCCAGCTTTAGAGGCGCTCTAGAGCCTTCACTCGCCTTCAACTTTCACAACCCGCTAATTACTTAAAATTGCTCTTGTTATTTGGAGCCGCTGGGCTCACTCTACTCTCATACTACTGGCTAAAATTGTTCGCCGTAGCCTCCAGAGAAACTCCTCGGTCAAGCGAATTAAAAAATCAAACTTCAATTTCGGTTAGATGCCACTTGATATGTCTCAGATGGGCCTCCGAGATGGGTAACCCGAAAACACTGACCCCCGGTCCGCGAACCCCCACTACGGACCGGGTCGGCGCACTACCTATGGACCGGTCCACGGACTACCCCAACGGACCCCCTCTACGGACCACCCCAAAATAGTGTAAAAATAATAAATAAAGATTTCACTTATAGGTTGTCTAATAGATTACTCGTGTCAGTGTTACACTGTGCAAATGTAACAGACTTGGCTTTTGAAGAGCCCCCCCACCCCCTCCCCCCCCCCCCAAAAAAAGCCTAAAAGCCCTTTTCAGCGTAAGGAGATGCCGATGGCAAAAAGAAGGAAAGTTCTTACCTTCCATTCGTGGCTTAATCTGGCTATGGAAGATATATTTTTAGGCCTTTTATTCTTGTTTGTATCTGTTGTTTCGCTGAGCAAATTGTGAAGCCTGGAAGGAGTTCACGAATCCACCAGAGAATGGGCTGAACAAAATAGCAGAGCGGAAAAAGCACAAATTTCGAGGCTTCCCGAGGCTTCGTCTTTCATATACTTAATGGCCACAACAAAGGAAATGGCAATGTGTAATGATAGAAATTGTGCCCAAACCTGAATCCAGGTCTGTTACATTTGCACATGTAACGTTCGAAATTTCGCCGTCACGAGTAATCTATTAGACAGCCCGTAACTGAAATATTTATTTATTATTTTTATTCTATTTTGTGGGGTGGTCCGTAGAGGCGGTCCGTAGGGGTTGTGCGTGGACCGGTCCATAGGTAGTCCGCTGACCGGGGGTCAGTGTTTTCGGGTTACCCCTCCGAGATGTGAAGTATTGTGCCGGCGCGTGCGCATATTAGCTCATAGGTCTTCATATTGATATATTACTGCACGCTACTCAACGTTACTCAAATGGCACATATGCCCGTCTACTGTGTAGACTCTATGCCTTTCAGTTTGCAGTACCTCGTCTTATTTAAGTTGTGCAAATCTCTTATGGCATTCTGTGGTTATTCCCTGGTATTTTAGGGACCGTTCATTTTTTATAAGGTAGGGGGGGCTGGTGGGATTTGGGGGGGGCCATGCGAAAAAAAATGGCTTTCGAGGGGGGGCCATCCCAAAAAAATAAGGGAAAAAGGGGGGGTCACGTGAAATATTTTAGTAAAACTTTAAAATGGCACAATGTTTGAATATCAAAAAAAATGCTATAGAATAAACATAGACGGCAGGATATAAATTTATTACAAACTTTCCTTCTGCTTTAAAAAAACGTGTAGCTACTGAAAAGAAGTATTTAACACTGTTATTTTCGAATGCAACTTTCACTGGCACTCATCTTCATCTCCGCTGTCGTCGAGTTCTTCGTCGCCGCTTGTACTGCTATGGGAGTCTCTTTCACCAATGCTGCAAGAAGCAGCAATGCTTTCCGTCAGAGTGTACTCTTCAGGGTACATGAAGGTGTAAACATAATCTCTGACTTCCCGCTCAAGGTTGGTGGTGATTCTGCTTCTTGCAGCATTGGTCAAATAATTCCCTTCCAAGAGCCGTGCGATGTATAGCCCATCTCTTCTAAATATCGACGTGGCAACATCCTCAACTTTAAGACACTCTTCCGGGACGGCCGTTCTAGGAGGGTACACAAGGCATTGTGGAAGATCATTTCCTAGCGGGTTTCCAACACAGATTCCATAAACTCGTTGGACGTTGTTTTCAGTCCGCTTCCTCTTTCTTTCATTTGACTTTCTGCGGTTTTCTTTTTTCCTTCTCCTTTTGTTGATGTGCTGTTTGAGTGTGCCTTTGAATATGCTGTTATAATTGCTCTTCTTATTTTCTAGTGCTTCCATGTCCTGCGTGACCTTCGTCAACTTAGCTTCTGTACATTTGATCTGTTTTACATTAAAACTGTGGGCAGTTTCTTTGCCCTGCTTTAAAGCAAGCTCATTGGACTGAAAGAGTGTGGAATCGTGTTCCTTTACATCTTTCAATATGACATTCAACTTTTCCACCATTGCTCTGTGCTCTTTGATGGAAAAGTTCAGTTTTCTTCCATCACTGGGCTTCAACTGGTACCCTTGCATGGAAAACTCACTCGCCCTTTCTGAACAGCCATCCGCACCTAGAAAAATTGCTTCTTTTGCATGTAAGATGTCAAACTGCCTGGATCGTTCAGCTGTAAACCTTTTCTTAAACGACTCGTCGCTTTCGCCATTATGGCGCATTTTGGAATGAGCCTCTTTCATGATGCTCATGTAGTAATGCGCTCTTTCCCCGATTGGATTAACAATATAAAGAAGAAAGAGTATGGAAGTGGCAGGCTGGTTTTAGCTGACCCAGAGAGCGTTGCTCTATTTGCAGATAAGTTTATTGTCAAATCGAAGTTTGTGGTGGATTATCTTCAGCATCTTGAAGTGCTGGAATTTAAAAGGAAAAAGAGAGCAGAAGAAAAGGCAAAGTTAAGTAGGGAGGAGGATTATCCTTGGACTGAGTTGTGCGAAGATCTAACCAAACTTAAAAAGCTACATGTTCCAGAACTAAACAAGTACTCAAACCACCACGGGCTGAAGCAGCATTTGAAAAGCAGCAAGAGTGAGAAAGTAAAGGCAATTGTAAGACATTCATGCTTGCAGCAGAAGAGTCCTCTCAGAGCTGGCCAACCAACACTGAGAAATGCCAAGACATTGACACAAAATGACAACAGGGCAAGTGCTGACAGCAGTGAAATGGATGAAAGTGACAATGATGAGTATGACAGTGATGCCATTGACTCTGGGGGAGAAGATGACTCAAGTGACGTCATTCTTGCATTCATCAATTCAGATGAGGAAGATGCCAATGAGAGGCCAAATGCCACACGCTCAGGGCGAGCCATAACTAGGAGATCCGAAATTGACTTCTCTTTCTTTTGATTTGGTTTTTAAACAACAGCTCTCTGTCGTATAGAGATTGTAAATATCGTCTTCATAGTGAGCACTGAAGTAGGAGGATAATAGAGAAATATTTAAAAAGTTGAAATCTAAATATTGTTTGTTCAATTCTTTTTTGGGGGGGGGGTCATCCCAAAAAATGACTGCTATAAGGGGGGGCCATGTGAAAAAATTAGTAAGCTGAGGGGGGGTCATGCGATTTTTAAATGGTGCTTCCCAAATCCCACCAGCCCCCCCTCCCTCATAAAAAATGTACGGTCCCTTACTGATAGCTTTCGGGTTACCCCTCCGAGATGTGGAGTATTGTGCCGGCGCGTGCGCATATTAGCTCATAGGTCTTCATATTGATATATTACTGCACGCTACTCAACGTTACTCAAATGGCACATATGCCCGTCTACTGTGTAGACTCTATGCCTTTCAGTTTGCAGTACCTCGTCTTATTTAAGTTGTGCAAATCTCTTATGGCATTCTGTGGTTATTCCCTGGTATTTTACTGATAGCTTACTGAAAGCTGGTCTAATGACGCTAATGAGATCTCATTTCCCATTTTCATTCACGTGCGTTCTTCTTACGTTTATCGGTTTGTTCTGAATCGCAGGAGAAACATACCAAATTAGAACGCCTTTTTGAGAAATGAACTGGCTTAATTTGGCTTAAACTGTTAACAGAATGTCTATAGGCCATGTCGTTCTGTTTATATAATGACGAATCGAACTCTTTGAACATGAATTACAAAGGAATCTTTGCTCTCGATTATCTTGGCCACAGGATTTGAATTTCTAGTTTAGCGACCGGGCCATCGTGACAAAGTCGCCTCCAACCGCCTCAAAAAATGCCCCGTGCCTCTCGACGGTTGGAGGCGACTTTGTCACAAAATTCAAATCCTGTGGCCAAGATCATCGGTTACGGATCGAGACGGAGAAAAAACGGAAAGCAAGAGCTGGAAAACCCGCGATTCTCGGGTGGTTAAGATAAACTTTGGAACGTTGGGAGAAAGCGAATGGGAAGAAGAGTAATCGACGGCTGCCATGAGGCAATTTTGACGAGATTAGACTAGTTTTGCGGAATTTTCGGAGCTTTGAGTGCGGGCCATCGGGCCAGTGGGTCGCCCGCCTTTCGTTTTCTTTAGGGGAAGCAAACCGCTCGAAAGTAAAACTCGCCAAAATGGCTCTAAACCACCTCCAGGAACCCAGAGGTAACCCGTTTAATATTCCCAGCGACAAATCCCCAGACAAATAGTCTGTTATTGTTAAATTGCACGCTGAAAACCATACTCTGTTCAGCGGTATCACCGCGTTTTAGGCTGCTTAATTAAGGGGGAACCCACTCCACCACCCCACACCCCACTTAAACTGCGTAGGAAGGAGTTAGCAATATACGCAGGGGAACACAATTTTTTTTAATTTTACCACCTTAGTTTTTCAGGATGAACCAACAGCTCGATGACAAAGAAAAGGTTTCTTCGATACTAGATGATCAATACTCGACATTTCCAACAGGGAAGGAAAGCAAACAGAACACCAGTGCGCTCGTGAGCTTCCCAAAGAGATACATTTTGTTACTGATGATTTTTATTGGTTTTGTGAATATCTACGCCATGCGGGTCAACCTTAATGTGGCTCTGGTGGCAATGGTTAACAATCAAACAGCGATTAGACAAGGAGTTAAAATAACGAAGGTAAAACACTTCTTCATTGACCCAGTAATTGCTGAAGTTGGATTAAGGTGGAATAGTACCCTAATTTTCGTCGAATTTGGTGAAATTGTGGAAAAATGTTTTTGGTTAGTTTTCATATCTTGAATCATTGATGGTCCTTATGAAAGATACTTTTTTGCCGAAAGAAAAAACCTTCACCACTTTTTAGCATGTTTGCTATGGGCAACCAGTTTGTTTAGTGTTCGTTTATTGACTCTAACGGCCGAAAACAAAGAAAATGTGCTTTTTCTGACTGAAATCGACACCGTTATAGATTAAGACGTTCTGTCCTTGTGTATATATGAACTGGGGTAGCTTTTCTGTGAAAGCCTGGAAAAGAATGCTTGTTTGCTGTCTGATCACTCTGCGTGAAACGAAAACAAAACAATTTCTAACTTAGTACAAGCAAGAAAACACCAGTCGTGTAGGAGGGGCACCTCGTCCATTGATCAGACATAAACAGCTTATAAACAGCATAGTTTATTGCAACAAACATAAGCGGCGCTAGGATACTTATTAATACAACAAATGTATACTTTGTACTAAACAAAAAACACGGACATTTTACCAAAACAAATTTTCCAGAATAAAGTGATCAAAAACGGAGATACCGTCGAGTGAGAGGGAAGAAAAAGAAAAAGGAGGACAAAAATCAACGCAATGAAGGAGTTACTGATGCTCCAGGACGGTTTTAGTGTTCAACTGCAGTTCATAGTTATGGTATTGCTTGTGAAAACCATACTAGAACGTTAACTCTCTTTTCCTCATTGTCAGATTTTGACTGTAGGCACTTCGGCTCAACACTTCTCCTTGGAACATAAAACACTCATTTTTGCTGTAGACTTTGATCAATAGTGCTTCTGTGATATGAACCTAAATCAAGTCACGTTCTTTTATTTGTCACCCATTTTTTGGCCAATCTCGTCAGTAGGCGTGGTTATGAGTTAATTATATTCCCTTTCACATTGTAAATTAAGGGAAAAAAAGGCTTAAGCTGTTAAGAAGGAATCCACCAGAAGTTCGAGTAACAAGCGGACAAAAACTTTGTACCGAATTTATTTACACAGTATTACAAACTTCTGTGCGACTGTTTAAAATATATTCTCCAAAGAAATCATTTTTATCAACACCAAATGTCGAAAACAAATTCTGAACTTCATGTGAAACACTTAAAAGTACTGAAGAAATGAAACTGATGATGAAATTTTACCTGTGTTTGCACCATTTCTCTGAGCCTTGAAATTATTTTCTCGAGTTCCCATGGGAAATTGTTTCTCATGTTATTTCAGGCAACTATTTATATCTTTAGCTTTTATAAAGTGAAAAAAGGACAGTAATATGCTTAAAATTATTCTGGTACAAGGTTTTTATCCACTAAAAACTGAAATTGCTCGATTTCCTATCAGATTTTATCTTAAGGTTCTAGGTTCATATTACAGTTCTATATATGTTAAACATATTCTGAAAATCTCAGAATCAAATATTTCCTTGGTAAGGAAATATAGTTGTTGGCGTGGGGGTTATAAAACCACGATTTTATGGGCGTGGCACGGTTGCCATGATAACTATTTATGTCGTAATTTGTGTCAAACAATTTCTCCTGTTGAACTTAATAACATGACATTAAAGATAATTTATTAAAACTTAATAGACAAATTTCTATTAAGAATATAAGGCAAACAGCGGTGATAAACATTGTATTCCAACGCATTTTAATACACAACTTGACGTTTCGCCTGCTAGTCTACATACATTTTCAAAAGTGACCGTTACAATTTTTTGAAAACTATATATATCTTTAAAATGAGAGGTCTGGAACCATTGCATTTGAAGGAGACAATAAGATTCCATTTTCAGAAGTCCTTGTTAAACGCTGCCCTATCAACACTTTCTCCACATCCGTCTGCCTCTACACCAAGTCGGATTCATTCACACCTCGCAAGTACAAAATCAACCTCATCCGCACACTCACCCATCGATGCTTCCGAATTCGCTCTGCGTCATTTTTGTTGCAAGCCGCTATTTAAGATCTGAGAAAGCTCCTGTTGCAAAATGGTTACCCTCAAGGTGTTATCACGTTCAACGATGTATTGAACAAAAATAAAAACAATCCAAATAACCCTGTTCAAGCTACAGTTCCCCAAAGAGATATCTTAATCCTATCCTAGACATCTTACCCTACTTAGGTCTTCACAGTAACCAAGTCATAAAACGTCTGAAATCCTGCGTATACAACTTCTATACCCTTTCGTCAATCTCAAGATCATATTCCATAACACACGCCGCATCAAATCTTACTTTTCATACAAAGATCGCTTGAACCGCGAACTGGTTGTTTTGTTTTGTTTTATTATTTCCTCCATTCATTATTATATTACAAAGATATTTTTTTTATATTACAAAGTCATTATTATATGAAGAGATATCTTTCTTTTAAGATATTTAAAGATATTAAAGAAAGCGAAAAATGGAGAAGGGTACAATATAGTAAGACTAATTAAGGCCCCTAAAATACTGGATATTACCTTTTTTTAAACTCAAACACACAAACACACCCACGAGCACACAACACACACACCATAACTGCAATCAAGTCAATTTAATACTGAGCAAAATAATACATAGAAAGCGCCTTTTTAAAGAGAGGTTCAGATGAAACACTACGAACAGAAAGAGGGACTTGAGGTCATTCCAATAGTATTTACCAATAAAGCTGGTTGCTGGGACTGGTTGCTGGGATGAATTTTGCACGTTGGCAAAACAAAACGAAGACTCCATCACAGAAAAACAGAACATTTCGAGGCCCTCGCTAAAAGTGCCCATTCATCAGCAATGGCTGATCATGTGAAAACCACTGGTCACAACATAAAATGGGATCATTTTGACATTTTAGCCTCCTGCAAAACTGACTCTCCTTGCAGAATTAAAGAGACTCTGTTCATTCAAAAGCTAAAACCTTCCTTTGATAGTAGTCAGTAGTCAGTCAGTAGTGAGAAGTTGTTGCTTTATTAGCTGTTTCTCCTGATGATGTCTAGAGCTGAAGATCATTTTTCCCAGTCTAGGTTCCAGACCTCTTATTTTTAAATACATACATTATGAAAATGTATGTAGACTAGTATCCGAAACGTCAAGTTCTGTATTAAAAATGCGTTGGAATACAATGTTTATCACCACTGTCTGCGTTATATTCTTAATCAAGCTACGATGGCATAAGAACAAGAGTTTAAAAATCTCTAGGTTTGAGGGTACCATTCCACCTTAAACCGCTGAATGTATGGCTTGCAATTAATGCGATTGTTTAATTTCCGCAAGGAGTTGCAATCAAGTAATATTTTAACATAACGTCGCGGATAAAATGCAGTCAAACTTTGGCCGCACTAAAATATTCATATACCCTTTATACCCAAAACCTCTAAAAAGGGATACTTTATAAGGGAGTAGGGCAACCTCGTTACCAAGATTTTTATATTTTCGGCCTCCGGCTCCAATAAGGCGGGAAGATGAGAGACCCTGGAAACGGGGTTGGGGTTGGTGCGAGGCAGGATGCTTTAATGAGACAAATAATACACTGATGCATTCTGGTGCATGAGCACAAAGCGAAAGATCTCAAAGGGATTGATCTGTGCCGTCAAAACATTTACCGTCAATCGTCAAATACGCCCAGTGTCAGGTCGGCAAGCAGCTCTCGTAAGTCTGACATGAGTGGATTAATAAACTTTGAGAGGACAATAGAACAAACAATAGAAAGAATGCTCCTGGCCCTAAAACAATAACAGCTGCTAACAATGAAAAGAATTTCAAGCTTACGAGAGCCGCTACACTTCTGCACTGTCAACCGTCAAATAAGTTTAAAAAAATACCGCGAAATAGCAAATAATTTCTCTTGTGTTTTGTCAAAATTGTAATAATTTCCCTCGCCTTCGTGTTTTAATTTCGTGGGTGACAAATAACGCTTACCATTGTGGGTTTTTGACTTGTTTGTTGTATCGAGAAATTTCGCGCCAAACGTTGCCTTGGTAATTTTGTAATTTCACACGTGAAATTCAATATAAATTAACGCTTAAATTTCACGCCAGAATTAAGGGACACAGTCAGCTTTGAAACCGCGCTGACCTGGGCCCTAGTTTTCTCGCTTTGAAAAGAGTTCACCTTAACCTCAAAATCAAAGATACTCGTCGAGTACATCTAGAAATCCGCTTCAATCTTCGCAGCGTTTTGCTTGATTTTCAATCGTTTACTGAAAAACCTGTTTTTCAGTGTGCTTTTGCTCATCCTGTGATATTATTTTATCATATTTGGTTAGAAACAGTATGGATCGCGTCTCTGTGATATACAAATTAGCTGACTGTGTCCCTTTAAGGAGTAATTTGTTACTCATGACATTACAATAATAATAACGATTTATTACTCAAAATCCGTTGAAAAAATAAAATGGTGAAAGGGAAATCCAGTTGTTATCCCTCTGTTAAAGATTTCCTTGCGTAAAAAGAATAAAAATATATATTCGCATGTGCAAGTGATGATGATGGACCCCTCACGTACTCGCGTCATTGCTTTCCGTAAACAGAAACATGTATATTTTTTGGACTCACAGGCCAAACAGGTATGTCGAGTGCACGGTAGCTACGCGTGCAGTGCGTGTAGCAGCGCTTCACCATTCGGGCGTTTCGGCGTTGATATGTTAACAAGACTATTCTTTTTGGGTAAAATCATGCTACAAAGCAAGATAAATGCAAAGAAGGAACTAGCTTTTGTGCAGGTTTCGTATTAGAACACGTTATCTGTCCTGTGAACCCACTGCCCGCCGATTGGCCAGAATAATACAAGGGATTTTTCTTCCTAATCAGAAGCCAGCATTCGCAGGGCTGTTTGGAAGTGACGAACGCTGTAAGAATCCGTTGGCGGGGGCTCCTCGCTTTCTCTGCAACTTTTCTTTTTAATCAATATCGCTTTATTGTAATTAGTTAAACTAGTTTTATGATTTTTAGCTCGTTAGTTCTTTCTTAGAACTCTTTTATTTCATGTACATGATGAGAAAAAAGCTTATCTCTTGAAAATATTACGCTAGAGTTCACGTGAGCCACTGGTTTGTGTTTTCCTCCATAAATTAAGTCGTTTATTTTAATTTTACATCTTATTTTGAACATTTACAGCAAGCTGAATTTGACTGGAATTCTAAACTGCAAGGTAGGTGCAATGGCGTTTTTTTCTATAGTATAAGAATTGGACGTTCAGAGAATCACAGAGACCCTCGACTTGATAAAGTCTGTCCTGTTTCAGTTTCTTTCTACAGTGTGCAATGTGCTTCACACCGCAATAAAGGCTCCATCCGTCTCCAACACTCCCGAAGTCGTACGTCTCTGACTGCCTCCCTAGGGCTTATTTTTAATATAATGTTTATGACATCGAGGGAAACCGGTTACGAATACTGAAAGGGCGTACCGTTAAACTGACACTTCATGATAACGAGAGTAACTAGTCCTTACCTTGCAGCCGTTCTCCTTAATTGACCTTCTGAATACCAACGCCTCGCTGATAGGGACAGCTTTCTGTGTCCTTTTGGTTTTCTTCACTTAACCAGCGTGGTTTGACTGTAATTAATTTTTTTTTAGGTCTTGTCCTTGGCGCATTCTTTTACGGTTACTGGGTTTTACAGATCCCAGGAGCTTGGCTTGCTATTAAAATTGGTGGCACACGTGTGTTTGGTTATGGCGTTCTTTTGACATCTTTGTTGGCTATTCTTACTCCAATAGCTGCCCGATATCACGTCATGGCCTTAGTTGGTGTTCGAATTTTCCAAGGTTTGTTTTTGGTAAGTTGGTAATATTGAAGCACAGCTAAATAATGTTGTTAAGTTGGTAATATTGTACTGGCATTATCAAGTACCATAGTGTTGGTAACGAACTCATTTATACACAAAGCAGGCTATTTATGAAACCTAGATATTTAAGACTAGTAAAATTTATATGTTTCTATGTGTGGGAAATGGAATGAAAGTGATCTCACTGAGAAAGTTATTAGGTGGGTTAAAACTGGACTCTTCAAAAGCACTTCAACGAACTGCTGACGTTCCACTTACTGTAGTTGGTCATACTTTATTACCTTGGAAACATGAAAACTTCTCGCGGCTGGCTTCAATTCTTATTTACCTAATAAGTTAAATTACTCTAGCCTTTTGATTGGTTTTTACCTATGATCAATTGGATGACGGACGCATAGATGACGTCATTAAACATTTTTGTTTCTTTATTGCATAAAATAAATAGATTCCACGTGTGCCTGTTCAGCCATCGTTCACCTAAGAGATGTGATTAATTACTGAACAGACGCGCGACAACATGGAATCTGTTTGAGGGACTAGACAAGGTCAGGGGCCCGTTTCTCGAAAGCCCCGGAAACTTTTCGGGCCCGTAAAGCCATAGCAAAATCTCGAATCCTACGATTACATAGCTGTTTTATTGACATATTCGTGATATGAAGAGAAGTTCCCTTCATACAAGAAGTTTCAGGCGTATACACTTCTCCGTTTTTAGATACGGATGGACTAAAAATGGCTTTACCGGTCCGAAAAGTTTCCGGGGCTTTCGAGAAACGGACCCCTGGACACTTAGCTCAGAAAAAAGGTGCATGATTAAGAATCAACGAGAACCATCTCACAGGGATGCACTGACTGCCAGGGAACGTGAATGAATTAATTAATAAGGCCAGCACCAAATTACGAATCAAAACATTTGCACGTGGGTATTATCAAAGTTTTAGCGTTGTGTAGATAAAAATTGGCAAAAAATTAAGAAAAAAGTTTAAGTAAAAATGGAAAATGGACAAAACTTACAGTCATGTAAATTTTTTTACGATGTTATTGTTTATTTGCTTGGTCTGTAGGGGGTAACATTCCCTTGTAACCATGCCATCTGGAGCAAGTGGGCTCCCCCACTGGAGCGAAGCAGTTTAATTACCATATCCATAGCAGGTTATCAAAGTTTCATTCATTTTTAACAAATAGAATAATAATAACCGCTTTATTGAAGTGTAGTATTAACTACTAATTGGGGACACAACAAAAAAAAAGTTAAAATTATTTACAATTAAACAAGTAAAAAAAAGAAGTGTATATACAATCAATCTGCAAAAATGTATGTATAAGTGGTACATGAAAACAGTAGGCATGAATAGGTAGTCTTTTAGAATTACAGAGGTTACAACAATTATTGCTGTTGTACAGAAAAGACGTGAGGTCTTTTTTCCTAATATTCGTTTTGAATGATTCGATATTCAGAGAGCCTTTCAATTTATTATCCAGTTTCGACCATGTGCGCGGTCCTTGATATCTTAGAAAATGTTTTCCATAGTTTATTGTATTAAAAGTAGGGATATCAAAATCACTATTTCTGAGTGAATAACTAGTATTTTTCTGCTTAAATAGTTCGTCAACAATACCCGGCGCAAGGCCATATTTTACTTTGTACATCAATATAGCGATATCTTGTAGTCTACGATTTAGTAGTGAAGGTAGCTCTGCTCGAACCAGAAGGTTTTCATATGTTTCTGAATGGGAGTTAAATACTGCTCTAAGTGCACGTTCTTGAATCCGTTCTATTTTTCTGCTGTCAGAAGATCTGCAATTATGCCATACGAGATGACAATATGTTAAGTGAGGCAAGATGGAGAAAAGTCACTAGCAATCGATATTTCGTAACGTCTTGTCTATTATGTCTGAAACTCCAAAGTATGTAGCTTTAAAACAATAACGTGGTGAGTTATTTCACTGGTGCGTGTCACTAAAGACGGCAATGGTTAGCGCACTGGACTTTGGATTGATCGATATGGGTTCGATCCCTGGTCGGGGTCATTGTGCTATGTTCTTGGACAAGGAACTTTACTCTCACGGTGCGTCTCTCCACCGAGGTATATAAGTAAGTAGGTGAATTTAATATTTTGATGTAGTCCTATGAAGGACTAGCATCCCATCAAGTGAAGAGGAGGGGTGGGGAGGGGGGGAGGGGAATGGCGTGGAATGCTATAGAAACCGGGATAAGTTCCGGTGCTCTGGATGTTTGGGCCACTAGGCCCCACGCACACTTTACCGTACCTATCATCGAAACCCCATGTAGAGTTACCCACCTGCCCATGAGTGTCCAAGTATCAATTCTTCGGCAAAGTACACACTCTTTAGATACTACAGGATGAAATACCAGTGAAGCGTATGGAAAGCCATAACTTTCGTATGGGATTTTTTTTCTTTCGATCGTGAAGTGTTGTATTGATGCTATGAAGTTTCGTCATGATGCACTGCAGTAACATTGTTTTGTGGTGAGGTTGTGTCGTAACGTGGTGAGGTTCTGTCATTATGTTGTGCGAAATTGTCGTTATGTGTTGAGGTTTCATGGTTATGTGTTGTGTTTCCATCGTGATGCGTTGAGGTCTTCGTATGACCTGGTGAGTTTACATATTTATGTGGCGAGGTTCTGTCATTATGTTGTGCGAAATTGTCGTTATGTGTTGAGGTTTCATGGTTATGTGTTGTGTTTCCATCGTGATGCGTTGAGGTCTTCGTATGACCTGGTGAGTTTACATATTTATGTGGCGAGGTTCTGTCATTATGTTGTGTGGAATTGTCGTTATGTGACGAGGTTTCATAGCAATGTGTTGTGTCTCCATCGTAACGTGTTGAAGTCTTCGTGATGTGGTTACGTATTTATGTGGTGAGTTTCTTCCATTATGTGGTTATCACATGACGTGACGTGGGCTCTCTATTATGACATGTGATATATTCCTTATATAACGCGACTTGACTTCCTGCTCTCAAACACTATCTCCCAGGCTTTATTCGTCTATAAGAACCGCTTGACCCTGTTTTAAGAGTGGGCCCAGTGCCTTCTCGGAAACAAAAATGGCGGCTGAAGCAGAAACAACAGACAATTTGAAATTAATTGCTTGAAAAACCTAAGCTAAGGCATCTATTAGAGAACTCCCAGCGAGATCAAGTTACAGTTGATGTCATATCAAAGTTGTCGTCAAGAGAAATGGAATGTTAAGGCATTAATGATCGCAATATAATGAGGGCAACCCTAAAACACAGAATGGAATCTAGAATCCGAATCCGGAATCCGTAATGTGGAATCCGAAAACGGGAATTATTGAAAATAATTCACTTCAGCAATGTCCAATAAATACATATGGAGAAAAATATTTATTTTCCGCTTTCAGCTTTAAGGTGGCTCCCTAGAGTATTTACGAACACCCTCCCTATAGAGCGCGAGTTAGAAAAGGAAACTTAGTTAATTTCTCTTAAAGTTTTCCCTGTAGAGATTTACCAGTATGGGTACTGTTAAAATGAGGCTTATTTTTTAGTTGTCAATTTTTGGATTAAGGCTGTTACCATGGCAACATCTCATCTAATCACAGGCAGATATATTCCTCAATTCAGCCTAAACTCCTTAATATTTATATTTTCCTTCGGTGAAATTTTTTCATACTTTGCCACCTCATGGAAATGATATTACCTGACATTTTGAATTGGTAAAAAGTCAAGATTGTTCAGACGGTTTTTCCAATATTCTGTAATTTGTCATTCTTCTAAATATATCAGATTAGCTCTGACAGATTTTAGCAAAAAGGGGTGTTTTATAGGAATTACATGTGGTTACAACTGAGCCAAATTTAAAACAAAAATTCACCGAAGGAAACGCGAGAAAATTCACTGTCAGTTTTGCTTTTTGTGCTCATGTTGACGTCATAAATATTGAAAAACACTTACGTTTTCTTTTGAGCGCGCGCAGATTACTTGAGCTTTCGTACTTTGCACGCGTGCAGTTGTAAAACTACAGGGAGCCACCTTAACCACAAACTTAAATTGTAAAAAAAAAAAACATGACTAGTTCTATACAACCTCTAGCTACGCATCTGGCTCAGTGGTTCAAAAGATTGATCCGCTATCATAGGGTAAATTACTATCCAATCTGGGTTAGTGAGTTTTCGGGTGGATAGAGTTACCCATCCTTTATTGAACCTGGCCCCGGCAGAAGCGCTGTTCTGGTCTAGATCACATTGCTTTGAGAAGACTGATGAATAGCACTATAGCAAAAAGCCTATTCTCACAGCATTGATACCAAAGCAACGTTTGCCAGCTATGAGTTTCTGGCCATCGTTAAGCATATTGGAAGCGGGTTTTTCGGTGAATCATGCCGGATTACAAATCGCAGGAAGTCAAAAAAAGTGAAAATGTTAGTTAGAAGAACTTCCCTTTGGCAGGTAATATATCTGACTGAACTTTTAACTGGAATTCGCGAGACAAATTATTCCGATCTGTTTGTAGATACCAATTTTAACTGAACTATGTACTGACATAAGTACAAAAGACTGTCGGAAACATGTTTTACTTACGAAATAAACTGCCGCTCTTTGGTAAACAACCCGCTCTGTAAAAATGTCTAAAATTTGGGTCAAGTGCACTAACGATTCGGCGGCACCCGGTGGAAAGCGAAAACGTCTAATACATCTCGAACAACTAATTAGAGGACAAATACTATCGTCAAAATATAATACATGTAGTTTCTGGAAGTCGCACGATGTACGAAGTAGACTCAACCAAAGTGACAATAACTAGACGACTCTTAATGAAATTTGAGATCGCAAGAACCGCACCAAGAGCTTGGTGTGAAATCGACATCTCGTCACAAATGTCTAGCATTCGAAAGCAGAAAACCTATTTAAAACATACAGTTAGTTTGGCGTTGAGATTGAATTGTTTTACCTTTATACTACAAGTGCGGGCAAGCAATTTGCTTTTCAGTACAAAGAACTAATAATACAAGGACTTTAAACGCCTATACCTAGTTGCCCTCAGAACAACACCCAGCAGTCCATTGTTTACTTTTCCTGATGTTTTAGGGCCGGGCCTCAAACACCACTCGAAGAATAACCCAAGCTGATTTTAATACACATTTTATGACCACATAAAAGTGTTCCAAAGGCGAAGTTTCAAGGAATTTAGAGTTATGGCACATGTCGGAAAATATTTCTGAATTTTGTTAGTAAATCAGGAATTTGACCAAGTAACTCGAAGGGATTTTTTAAAAAATTGTTTGTTTATTCTCGAATGGCGCTCAGGTCAAGTTCTAACCTGTTTTAGATAGCTGAATACTTTGTCTTTCAAGAAAGACAATCGATAACTTGTGGTTCTCCTTTACGCACAAACGCAAATGAAGTTTAGATTTCTAATTTTCAGCCTTTGTGTGCGGCCATTTTGGCGACAGTCGAGGCGAAAATCGTTTTCCTCGATTTTCTCGAATTTAAAGCGCTTTGAGCTCAAAAAACTACATCACGTTTCATATCTACCTAAGCGCTATTTGTGCACGAAAAGAGAGAGAAATCGATATTTCGACTTCTGCCGCCAAATCCCTTAAATTTTGCTCGATTTTTGGTGACATTTGCTCTTAATTAACTAAATTCCATAACACTTCACTCATTTTTTTTATTTTCTTCAGCTTGATCTAAACGACCTGACCTCATCTGATCACATGATTTCATGAAGCTGGCGTCAAAATGTAACAAAGCTTCAATGACGCCTAATTTACGTTTTGAACGATGTTGTGTAGATTTTTCGATGTAACCCTTACTTCTTCATTATGTAGGGGCTTTTGTTGTGCTTTTAGATGCGTTTTCTCCATTAAAATTCATATCAGACTTTGCGAACTACCAGAAGTCTATAAATATACAAGATAGCTTTCGATCGTTAGATATTTAGCAGTATTTGCCCGTCAAAATCTAACAAATTAGTTCTTCTTAACCATTAAACTAAGAGGCCGAGTTTTGTATTGAACAATTAGATATAAGCTCGAGATTTCTATCACGTGATAGTTGACAAGGGCGTTTTGGTGAAACTGAAACGTCGTCATTGATTGAACAAAATCACTCTCAAAAATTCCTTCGTCAGTAACCTAGGTTGTGTATTTACTAAAACAATTATTCCACCCACTCTTATTGGATATAGGCGATTATAACCAAGTCGGCGATACGCATGCGCACCTCTTTAGTTATTTTGTCACTTACATTGAACTTGAATTCATGGAGCATACCTTCCCGGGAAGACTCCTATACAAAAGAGACGGGGATTAAAAAAGCGCCCTTGGTACATCTTAGGGTGTTCAGCATCAAAAGGTGTACAGCAGGAACTTTTGCAGTATCTGAGTTTCTTCAGTTTAGAAAAAAATATGACAGGAGATATTTGACAATCAACTTATTTGTAACTTTTAAAAATAATGGAAGTGTCAGTCGATGGGTAGTTTTAAGAATTGGTACCTCCAAGAGGCTATAGATCATGGTCTCTTAGGGGTGAAAAAAAATTCAAGCCATACCCACACAAGAAGATCTTGCAACCTCTTAGGGGATCTTTTTAAAATTTCCCCGGGACTGTTTTGCCATACTTGTTGTATCTATAACTACTACTTAATCAGTCAGTTTGTTGTCCAAAGCTAGTCCATAAAGAGGATTATTCTGCTAACCCTGTGCCACTCATTGTAAGCACTGAGAAGGCTAAGCTAAGCATGAATGAATGAATGAATGAATGAATGAACTAAGGATGGTTTTCAAGGAAACAGACATTGATCAATGCTCACAATAATTTCAAATCAAAAGAAAAACTAAAAAAGATTTCTTCTTGTTTTGACTGTAACATCTGACGCTTATGAGCGTTTTCTTTTTCCTACCCTGAGCTGTTTTGCTTTGTCCACAGGATGTCCATTTGGAAATATAGTCGCCATACCACTAACAGGAGTTTTATCCAAATACGGCTTTGATGGTGGTTGGCCGTCAGTGTTTTATTGTATAGGTAAAGGCTTTAAACCAGTAATATTACTACACAAATTACTTCTGTGTATGTTCAAGAAGGCAAGAGATCATAAAAAAAAAAATAGTTCAAAAGGTAACAGTAAACTTATATGGCTTCATTGTAGTATCGGAGTAGCCATACCAGAGTACTTTGTTATTGTAATTTGTAATTTGTGATACGTGTAACTTGTTAAAGATGTGTTACTTTAAATAAATAAATAAAAAAAATTATTATATGGCTTGCTCTTGTATCCGATATAACGCGCACTCTGATTGACCAATTGTAGGACATAATTCTCCCGTAATGCCCACGGACCGATTACGGGCTTGCAACAACAAAGCAAAAAGCCATGTATAAAACAGCTTATTGACCTCGAACATTCAGTCTCAGCGGGAAAATCTCAAACCTCGACCTTGCCGTATTGACCTCGCTATCAGGGAGCTTAAGCGATGACGACGGTGGCGTCGAGGACGGCTGCTGGAAAAAATGGATTTATATTTTACTTTTGAATTTCGTAATTATCAAGAACTATTCAGAATGCCGAGTGGTCTAAAACGCTACCCAAACCAAAGATGTAACGTCAACGATCAATTCTAAAAGAAAATATCAAAAATTAGCCGTCGTGGCTCACGTTCTTCAAAATACGTAAAATTTGGTCATTTCACGTTGTTTTGTAGAGGACGGCTGCGAAATGTACACAGATTTCTAACACGCGTGCACAGCCATTGTTGTACTCATTAAACCTTCTGTTTGATGAAGTTCTCATTGCCGTCACTGTCGTGGTTTGCTTAAGCAAGCTCGGTCAATACGGCAAGGTCTCGGTCGGAGATTTTCCCGTAAAGATCTCACTCTCTGTTAATAAGTAGTTATTAATTTGAGTTTCACTAACTTTTTTTCTGATTATGTTTCAGGATTGTCAGGTATAGTTTGGTATTGTGCTTGGGAGATGATTGTCCACGACTCACCCTTAGCTCATCCTACTATATCAACAGCAGAGAAAGATTTTATCGAGACAAGTATTAGAGGATCCAGTGATTCAGCTGAAGTAAGGCTTTGACTTTATCCCCCCACTGTACTCCCAAGTCTATGCACAAAAAAAGTCATTATTTTCAGCTTAATGTATAGCAAATGATGGACGGAACATGATCCCCAACAAAGCCGGGCAACTCAAAAAAAAGTGGAATGCACCGGTATCCCCGGAGGTGTACTATCCATCATGGACTATACTGGGAGGCTCCCCCGAAAGGAGCACTTTTTTTCAGGCTAGAGAAATATAATATGTTAAGGGTATCACGATCACAAGTAAAGAAAAGGGTGGAGAGTATCCGGATTTGGGTTTTTAAATGCCATCTCAAAATATCTAGAACTGACACAACTAATGGCTGAGCCATTTCAAGTAAAAGTATCAAACTGGCTAATCAATCCAGACCTAATAGTGCTAATACAATTTAAACAGAAAAGAAATGTGGTGTGCTTACTGCAGATATGTATAGACCTTTTCCCACGAAATTAAAGGTACACGACAGGGTTAAAGCTTCTATCAGTGTGTTCAGTATAGAAAAGGGTAAGGGTTTCGACCTCGTGGAGAGAGCGTGCTGCCCCTTAAAATCTTTGTCGGGTGCCGGGCGTCCCAGAAGTCACGGGTTCGAACTTCGTTCAAGCCGGTGGACATCTTGTGGTTATAAATTTAACACATAAATTCATGTCATTTATGTCATTTTCGCTTACTAGGAATGCGGCTTAACGAGAAAATTTATGCGGGTGAACAATAAAAAATAGAATTAGTCCATGGGCCAGACCACTTTTCGGTACCAAACCTAAGGACAAAACCTAAGTGTTATCAGCTGATACTACTGCATGAATTGTTTTCAAATTTGTATGATAACCTTCCTGAATGAGTAACTTTGTGTGAGATTTTTTAATTTAAAATTTCGCAAAAAATGGCTTCAGCATGGAAACGAGGCTCAGAAGAAGATCCTCTAAATATATGGTCACGATCGTTTTATCAGTACTTCAGATATTTGAAAAAAAGGAAAACATTTGTATTTTTCCTCGAAGTTGTTAGAAGTAGAAATTTGTGTCAGGATTACACGAAAAACTAAAAAAACAACCAACGATGTCATTCACATTGCATCATGAGTAAATCCAAGATGGCGGCATTCTTGACAGGTGTGTAGGGCTAATGTGTGCTAAAATTTTGGTTCCTTATAGAAACGAGAAATGTTTTCAGGGGATAAATAAACAGTAAGCATCTAGATGAACATTTAGAGAAATCAATTAACTAAATATTAAGCTGATAGTGTCGATTTTTGACAAGAAACTTACAGATCCTCGAAATAGGCGTTCAAGTGTATATCATTCGTCATTTTATACAAAAGGTGTAGCAGTAGATGACATAATGAGAGATTTTGAAAAATATGGAGTTTGAAAAGCATCAAAAGGAAAATGATATTAAATAATAGTTTTCCATTGATATGGGGGTCATTTCATACACTGCTAAAGATGATTTCATTCATATATAGTGACTAAGCTAATTTACAATGACCAGTGCGGATGGTCTTTTGTGCTGCTTTTGTTGTTTATGTAAAATCATTTTTGGTGAAGAGCGAACACCTTAATAAAACAATATAAACTTAAGCGCTTAAATTAAACCGGTTTAAAAATGGCTTTTTAAAACCTTTAAGTCTTAGTATTGACGTAGAACCTTGCATGACTGAATAGGTGGCACAAAAAGAAGAAATGTGACGCCTGAAGAACACAACATCGATCAAAAGCGATCACGTTCAGAACAGTCCAGTTGTGCAAGTATTATGCACTGTACTGACGATGACACGGAAGTAGTTAGACCAAAAGATGAGGGGTCTTGAAGTACACTTGTAAGAGGCGAGCAGCTGCTGTTCGTAAAACACCTTGATATTGCTGAGACATTAAATGAAGGAGAAATTCCAACATTTACTATCACAGAAAATGTCGTAGCGTGTTTACCATGAAAAAGCTCTTGGAAACAATTTCAAAGCAACAAGCTGAACTGACGACCAACGGCAGCTAAGAGGACCTCGATCCGACAGTCCCCTACCACCAGCACAACTTACGAACATGTCTGCATATTCTGTGAAAAGAAGTATCTTAAGGGAACAAGAAATTGCGAACCCTTGGAACAGTGCAGAGATTTGCGTGCAGATCACTCAATTAGAAAATCAGCCATGGAAAAAAAGGACAACAGGATTCTCGCAATTGCGTCGCGTGAAGTCGTAACAGCTGAAGCTTGTTACCACAGGACATGCTACAAGGGCTATACTAGGGCTGAGGCAAGTCCACTGGGGCTTCCAATGGCTGTGATGAAAGCTGAGAAGATGAGTATGCTAATCTCAACTCAGAAGCTTACCAGATGCTTACATCAGATGCTTACATCAGATGATTACATCAGATGATTACATCAGATCGGATGTTCTTGCAAACGAGAAAATAGTCGGATTGACTGAAATGACAGAACTACTTATATCGTACGTATCTCACGTCTTTGGTGGTTGAAGAAATCAAGTTATCCACAAAGAAGCACACCAGATGGAATCTCCAGGCAGAATTTGGCGATGTCCACTCCTCTTTGAAAATTTGTTAGAAACCACCAGTGTCTTCATAGTTTCCGCCAATTTGACACACTTCTTGTAACCAAGTACATAACAACTCTTCTTCTGGAAAAACAAGGCAATGCAAACCAGTCTTCTCGGAACTCAAATATACACCGGGCTGCTATTGACATTCGCAAAGCCATTCAAAGAACAGAAAACAAGATCTCATTGTCTCCACGCCCTTCAGATCTCAATAAGAGCGCAATGAATGTTCCCAAAGAGCAGGGTTCATTCTTGCAAACATATCAGACTGGAAAAAAAGAGTGGCCAGATAAAAACTGTCATCCAAGAGTGCAGAGGT
>NW_028301536.1:10262500-10282500 GCF_042242905.1 Orbicella faveolata | reverse complement strand
TAAAATTCTCAGATCTGTTATTGATTATTTGTGGGGCTAAAACATTAAAATTAAAATCCGAGCCATCCGACAAAGTTTAATTCTCCTCATCTGAATATCCCATTCCCGCTATGAGATGTGCCTGCAGGGAATCATGGTAGTTGTATTCATCATTCTGGACTGGATGTTCTTTTTTGTTGTTGAATACAACTACCATGATTCTCTGCAGTCATATCTCATAGAGGGAATGGGCCATTCCCCGCTCTACGTTTGCGTTTTTAGCTTTCCAGGTAGTATTCCTTACGTTCCGCCTTTAGACATGTCTAATCATACCTCACTCTATTTTACTCAGTTAAACGTAAGTGTGATATATTGAATTCAGTTGCTTTTCTTACTTTCCAGTTTGAGCATCTTCCGTGGTCAGACATTTTAAGGTCACCTGCAGTGTGGGCCATTGTATTCGGCCACTTTGGTGCGTGCTGGGGATATTACACGTTATTTACCGGCATGCCCACTTATTTTAAAGATGTTCTGGATTTTGATATCGAACAGGTAGGTTTTGATTACAAACCTAATATATATCCCTATGCACAACAACAAGAACAACGTTTGAAATTTGTCTGACAAACAAATCATTGTCATTTAGTAGCATTTTGGTTTGATTACCTGTATTCACTGGATAGCAATTTATCTGATGCTCAGCATAATATTCCTTTCAACATCCAGAACCTGAGGATTCATTTGTGTTTTGAGTTTCCACAAACTATTGATCACTTACCAATACCTTTTCATCGTAGTGTAGTTCTCTTGCTCCTTACACAGAACGACGGAGTTGTATTGAAGGCCGATAAAGCTTGGAACACAGATCCTTGCCTAATTCCTGCAGATAGGAAAAACGTTTGCCAACTTCAAGCGACACACCCGTATGCCAATTTGTGAATACTTGCATCTCAGAGAATTAGCCAATCAGTAGGGCGAAAAGCCTTGCATACTGTCAACTTCAATTTCCTCTTCCAATTTTCTGGAGCGTGAAGCAAGTAAACTGTAATTCTAGTATATATCCCTCCTTCGTGCAGCAACAACATTGGCTGCGCACAAGTCATTTAAAAGTATTGTTTCTGTCTTCAATTTACTCCAGTTCTCCCGCTTCTTCTTGTTCGCTATCCCGAAGAAAGGCATTCCTGTTGTTTTGCGCTCTAGCTTCGGGGCTCACACCCCAGGCTTGCGCTTTCCTTGTGAAATCCGATAGAAGTCAGTGGAGAAAGACTGAGAGGAAGACGAGAAAAGAGGAGGCAGATGGGAAAGGCGAAATTTCGCAGTGAAAGACACCGATCAAACATAACGTATACAGCAAAGGCGAAGACGATTGTAGTAGGCGATACTCCGCAAGAAATTGAACCCCTCACGCTGAGTTGAAGGCCGGACTCTGCATTATCATACACCAGAAACATATCACAACAAACCTGACACTAAATAGCAGCTCTCGAGAAATAAACATTTTCTACAACTTGTACTGAACGCTCAAACGAGTACAGTTCGGCAATAACAGTCAAAGTTATCAAAAAGTGTATACCATTGCTGAAGTATTTAGGAAGCCTTAGGAATGAGGCCTATATGGAGGATCATTTCTCTTACCCCTCGTCCTCTCTTACCAACCAAGAACGGATAGTTTTATTCTACATGATAACGTGAGTCTGTCTGGGGATTGAGGAAATTGTTCATATTTTGGGAAATGCTTTAATACCGGTTTGAAGCCGCTACATCTGTAAGTTCCTCCGGTAACTAGAAACCCCTCACGAAGATATATGTGAACTGGCTTATATGTATAAATGGTATAATACCTTTAAGGGGTCGTGTTTCGAGGATTGAGTATTTTATCTGTCTTTTCTTGATAATATCAGGCATTCTCCGTTGAGTATTTTATAACTTTTATTATTTTCAGACTGGATTCTTGGCAGCCTGTCCATACCTATTTAAAGCCATTCTAGGTCCCTTAGGAGGGGTGACAGCTGACGCGCTCATAAGATACAAAATTTGTAAAATTGTCACAGTACGAAAGATTTTCTATGCAGCAGGTAAGACTAAACATAACGCCAAGCAATACTAAATGTTACCTTTTGGTGTCCAAGGAAACTGGGTCAAGACCTTGGCCAAGAAAACATCGAGGATGCGCTTTTAAGCTCGCTCGTCTAAGGAGCAGAAATAGTCTCAGTAATATGGACATGATTCGAGAATGATAAAATCGAGGATGAAGAAAAAGGAAGAAACTTAGTATTTTGTTGAATATTGAGGGTTATTCGGCTTCTCACTGCGTCTCAGCGGTAATGGTGACCGCTGCCTAGAACGTCGAGAATGAATTACTTTCACTGGCCGTTGTCTGGAAACCACAAACGGAAATAAAAGCAAACACTTAAGGCTAAAGCACACGCACAAAGAAAGTTGGAGATCAAACAGTAGATGTTTTTGTCATCATTATTGTTGCTGTGTTAGACGGTATTTACCCAACAAACGTCTCTATCAATAATTATGAAGACATGATATCAATAACTATGTTACGAAGTGAAAGTTGAAATATAATACTAACACAAAGATGATTACTTTCTCCTTAGGTTGTCTGTTAGCTGGAGTATTTATCGTAGCAACAGGCTACACTCAACAAAGAACGACAAGTGTGATATTCCTGGTGTTAGGTGTCGGATTCTCGGGTTTAAATGCTATTGGTTACGCTGTCAATCACCTGGATATTGGTCCGCCGTTTGCTGGCATTCTTATGGGGCTAACTAATACGTTTGCATCAACTCCTGGATTTATAAGCCCACAGATAACTGGATTTGTCACATCAAATAAAGTACGCAAACTTTCTTTTTGGAAAACGAACTTAACTAGACGTTAGAGAGCTTAAGCAATGACGACGGCGACCCCGAGGATAACGCCTGGTAAAAAATGAATTTAAATTTACCCGTTCCAATTTTAAAATTGCCTAGATCTGTTCCGTGGGCCTAACGGGCTCAAAACGTGCTCAAGCTTAATATGTAATGCCAGAGTCCAGTTCCAAATGAAAATACAAAAATTTAGCCGTCGTCGTTCGCGTTCCCCAAAATACGTAGAACTTGGACATATCACGTTGTTGTTTTGCAGAGGACGGCTAAGAAATGTACAAAATTTATAACGCACGTGCACAGCCTTCTGTTCGGGGACGTTCTAGTTGGCGTCGCCGTCGTGGTTTGCTTAAGCTCCCTATTACTATGTTAGCGCATCGTTTTGGCAATACAGTTTAAGGTGGCTCTGGACTCTATGTAAGTATTTTTTTTTTAAACTTTGCTAAAAGTTGCATCTTATCCTGCTTATCAAAATTCCATAACAAAAATGGGTTTCACCGTTCCTTTTCTGAAATAAAATAACATGCCCGCTATTTTGGTGCAAAGTCTTAACACGGTTTTCATAAATTCAGTCATATATTTGCACGGAATGTCCAAATGATAATGGAATGCCCCAGTTTGATTCCAGATGCTTTAGAAAGATCAACAGTAATTAGACACGCTCAGTTTTCGGCCTTTCTGGATCATCCAGTCTTCCGTTGAACATATGTCTGGATTTATGAAAACAGTGTTAAAGAAATCAAGCAGTTTGGATCCATCATTTATTTATCTATCTATTTATTTATTTATTTATTTATCACTTTTTTTGCTTTCCCTATGACAGCCTCTTGTAAATCTTACTTAGCCTGAAATGTAGAGAACTTCTTGCTGCATGTTTCATTCATTTATGTATTTTTTTAATTATTTAACGCTACACCCCTTCCCTTTTCAGTTGGTGTAAGTTCAGCCCAGGCTATACTCGTCTGAATTTCGGTTCGCGTGGTGACTCTGAGGAGCCGACTGATTAGCGTTCTATTACTGCTGTGTAAAGGAAGTCTGCCCGAGGATAACCTGCGATCAGGCGATTTTTTTTTTTTGCGATCAGGCGTTTTTTTTTTTGGAAAGAAGAAGGGAAATGGGAGAAGGGAAAAAAAAACGCCCTCCTTTCCCACATCTGGATATAAGGGAGGGAGGGTATGATCGCAGGTTAGCCCGAGGACATCATTAAGTCCAATGAAGGTGGAAGCCTAACGATTTGCTGGCAAGCGTCGTCCATTATCGTACATGAAGCGGTCCTGAGATGTCTAAACGCCATAAACGGGTCGACATTTAGCCCCGTAATAGTAGGCCGTTTGCACTGTGGCGATAATGTTGTGCTTGCTTTAGACAGCAAACATCAATTTAGGGCTTAGACGTGTACTAGACATTTCTAGCTACTGTTGGCGTTATTTTCTCTGAACTTTGATGTCAAAAAATCTGTTGAAGTCTATATGGCATTTCCCGCTCGATAAAATCCAATTACATCCGGGACATTGCTATTAGCGAGCAAAACATGGCCACGAACAGAGTGAAGGAAATTGCGTCAAAGGCTGATCGATCGTGAGTAGCAGTTAATTTCCTTGTTTCATCAATTTTAGGCGTTTTTGGCCAAGCGAACTATCAGACACTTCCGTGATTCGCTAGCGCGGAAGAGCTTTATTCGTGTGGCTTCCGGTCGATAACTGACGTCCTGACAACATGCGAACTGTTCGCTTACTCATTATTATGGCCTTGTTTGTTTGAAGTTCAATCGATTCTCGGTGTTGGAAGCTCCTGTTCAGTCTATTTAGGTTTTGATATCTGTACGTTTGACTTGATTTAGACTCGAATTTCATGTTGACTCACTCTTCATTAAATTGTACAATCTATGGTTCAATCAATAGACCGCGAATTTAGTCTTCCTCGCCTTAAAAGGCATACAGGAGTGTTATTTCCTTTTATTTGAGCTACGTTAAGGCTTGTGGAAAGCTAGCTCTAGGACAGAATTGTATCAAGATTATCAGTTGCCAGTCAAATTCTGTGGCTATGTTTCGGCGAATACAGACAGAAGTATTTGTTAAGAGCTAAACCTATTGTGTCACGAAAATAGTAACAGCGTGTTTATCAATGATTGGGCTTTTTTGGATAGCATGATTGTAGCATCAACTGATAGAGTAGATATAACGAGCCACCAAAATGTAAGTTTAGGAAGGTGATGGAAACTGTTTTGAGCCACCTTAAATTAAGTAATAAGTTAGTACCCAAATCGCTATTTTATGACTACATCGATCTCAAGAAAAAAAAATAGACCTAGCGAACATTTTCGAAGTTAGTTTGTCATGGTTTGACCTGAGGTTGAATTACATGACCCGTTTCACTGTCTTAATAAGCTATCCGGCGTTAATTATGATGTTTTTTCTGATGCAGAAACAAGAAGAATGGAGGATAGTATTTTGGATCACCTTGATAGTTTATGTTACCGCTGTGTTTTTCTACACTTGGCTTTGTTCTGGTGAACGTCAACCATGGGCATCAGTAAATAAACGGCAAGTAGTGGAAAAGGACACTTAGCCTCCATCACGAAAGCAGATCTTACTATCAAACTTCCGAAAATAAGCAAGAAGAGCCTGTCATTTCTAAAGGAGTTATATGTGCGCATTCTATGGACTCATTCCAAAGGAGTCGGCAAACATTTCTTCCCAACACCATAAATATCTTATCATAAAAGCTAAGTTATTTAAGAACTGGCGAGGAGGAGAAACTGCCGATAAGTGTCATTTTTCTGACAGATTCCTAACAAAACCTGGCCCAGATTCAAAGCTGACACGCGAAGAGGAATTCCTTATTGTTATGATGCGACTGAAAGTGGGATTGTTTCAGAAGGATTTAGCCCATAGATTTGGTATGTCTGAAGCAACCATATCTCGAGTATTTACATCATGGATCAACCTTACGTATCTTGAACTCAAGGACCTTGTGTGAATGCCTAACTGAGTCTTCAGAGAAGGCAAAGCAATTTGGAAGGTTTCCCAGGGTTAGATACCGTCGAGTCCGATGAGTTGTTTCAAGATTCAAGTTAAAGAGAAGCCTCAATATCCGAAGAAGTTTCTTGAGCATAATATCCTCAATAAATGACTCATCAGGGTTCATTTCTCCATTCGTCCTAACTGCCAAAATCATCCTCGAGATCTTATTCTGTCGGAGAAAGTCGACTTGGTACACTACTACTCTGCGTAACTGTTTACCCTCAAACACAGCGGAACATTGACTGAGACAATGAGTAGATTTCTCCTATCGCCACATTATTTTCACAGAGGATAGTTTCCCTCTATGTTGTCATACATAGAAAGGCTTCTAACTGCGGAACAAAAATCCGAACCTCCGGCTGCGACCACCTCTCAGCGACCAGTTTTCCCAAATACCAAAAGTTTCCCAGTCAAATCACTACATTTGGAACCTCTTGTAAGCGACCACCTCTCGCAAACGAACGCGACCACTTTTAAAGCTGAAAGTTTGAAATTTTCTTTTGTTTTTAACCTTCCGTAAGCGACCACTTGATAGATAATAGAGAGGAAACTAGAAAATTTGTTGTAACATTATCGTATTCCTGGATGGTGCAAGAGACGGAAATTTCTCAATGGCAGGAACCGGATTTTTTTCTGGAAATTGACTTTTCCCACGAATAAAACATTGCATTAGCATTGGCGCATGGAGCAAGTCTTAGCAGTTACCATGTGCACTTCTCGAGTTCTCAAAACTTCGAAAGTGCTTATATGACTCAACAATCACAGCAGGAGGTGCAAATTCACCATTAATGGACTTTCAAGGTCAAGAAACTCTGACAAAACTTTCAGCACGTTCATTTTTGGCTCTCTTGTGAGGCTATGCCAAACGGCATAGCTATTATCAGGGCATAACGAGAGAGGCAGTTCACCCTACATAGCGTAACACATAATCACCAGGGCTGGGTTGGTCGAAAGCCGGTTAACACTAACCAGGGATTAAAAGTTAACCGAAGTATTAATTTTTCTCGCAAAAAAAATGTTTTTTACTGCTTACGTTTTGTGTAGTTTGAGCATAATCAAGCTCAAAACGGAAGGAAAAACAGTTTAAACAGAAAACCTTACCGAAAAGTTACAAAACTCAAATCAAAATTCTCGCTAATCCTGGGTTAGCTTAATCGGGCTTTGAACAACCCGGCCCAGACCTCAATGCCTATTGAAGACTAGTAAAGAGTAACCAAACCATTTCAAGAGGCTACATCCTGACTCGGCAAACGATATACTATATTTCATCATTGATGTACTATCATGACAGTAACTCTGACAACAAGGCTACAATGGCAACAGGATAAGAGGCCTGAATACCACTGCAATGGTTCAAAACGTTTTATGGTATTCAGAACCAAGATGGTGGATTTTTTTCTTGTTCTCTAGTTATTTTTTTTTTACTTTCATTTGGATTTCCAAAGTTGTTTCAAGAATTCAGTTGTAAGACTGACAGCTTGAAAATCGCTAAGAAACCTAGTTGAGTGTCGATGTCCCATGATCATGAACAAAGGTGAAACATTTAGCTCTTTATCAACTTGAAGTTGAAAGAGACCAATAAACCACCGTAGCGAGTCTGTGAAGCTGATGTTTCGAGTGATAGCCCTTTGTCAAAGCTATTAATTAACCTTTATCAAGTTCAATTTGGCGAATAGCTAAACGTATGTCAAAGTAAAAACATATATTAAGGCTTCTCAGCAGTACAAAGCAAGAGATAGCTTTGAAAAACCACACGATGTGTTTGAAATTCATATTGTATTAAACAAGAGGTGTTTCTGATGGAGCATTATCCATCGTCAGTTTACAAGAATACCAACAGAAAATGAGCAATAAATAGTCAACAGTGTGATGAAAATAAGAAAGTGAAAACATAACACTAAAGATCATTTAACCATCTCAAATGCAGGAGTAAATTTGACTGCCTGATATATGAAATGTTATATATCAGAGATCTTAAGGTAGTACTCAATACTCAGTCAAATTCAATCGGAGCAAAAGTGTTTGTTTAATTGACATAGTTTCCTAATAGTCACGAGTTTTCTTGTCGCTTACAGTATTTTGCCACCTTATGCACATAATTGTAGATCCTTTTACATAATGCATAAACTAAGCTACACATTTACTTAACAATAACATCCGACGATGTCGAAAAACTGTATATTTCTTTCGCTCATACTAATTAGTTTGCATTATTTTAGTGTTATATTTTCACTTTTTTTCTGTTTGGCGTCTTAATCCTTAATTATTCTTATTTTCATCACACACGGTTAACTATTTATTGCTCATTTTGTATTGGTATTTTTGTAAAGATGGATGATGTTTCATCCGAAACATGTCTCGCACTACAATATGAATTTCAAACACATCGTGTGGTTTCTGAAAAAAACCCAATAATATTCACATTTAAAGGCATTGCCCTCATCATCTCTGTCGTAGTTTTCGCTATTCTTACATTAATAAATAGGATAACAATAAGTTCTCTTTGAGGACCGAGTTATTTTTAATAGCAAACCACAGTCATAGACATAGCGAATTCTCCAGTGGACAACTGCTGTAAGTTGCAAGATGACGTCTGATAACTTAAGCCTCAATTGCCTTGTTGGTTGAGCAACCTTAGTTGTCCTTAACTCCGAGGTTCCTTGTCAGTACTTCACGGGGGCTGTGCTTTATGCCATATTACTTTTCAAACTACTGAACATTCTTTAACGTGTCTGTCTGCCAGGCTATATGCTTTCTTCCTTGAAGTCAGCTAAAAGCACTTGGAGTAAACAAATAATTTATTTTTGTATCACTTCACTGTCTCCAGTGTCCTCAATTGTTTCTTCATCTGTGGAATTCTGCAAAACCTCGTCAAGTGGTAGAGCTTCGTGAACATACTGGAGTGAGCCCCCATCAGCAAAGTCTGCCACGGTGTGTCCTTGGCCGGTTAACACCCACCTTGAAGTCAGCAATCCCTCCACTCCTACCGGGCCCCGTGCGTGAATTCGACCCGTGCTGATACCCACTTCCGCCCCTACAATCAATTAATATGCATTTAAGTACCTTTCTATCGCACCCTCTGGCTTTATTAGGAATTTGATTATGGCTCCTTCAATTCTAAGCGCAATCATCCCTTCACTGGCGATTTCTCGGGCATTTATCAGAAAAGTTGCGAACTCCCCACGTGGAGTCGGCTTGTGTATGTCAAATCCCTACCCATGGGACAACATTAAAAATATTAGTGTATCAATATTAATGAGTCTTTCTTCAAACCAAATATTCTAGTACACGAAACCGCCTTGTTGACAACTAAAGCGTAACATCTATAAACAAAAGTGATGTAAACCATCTCCTCCAAGACAAACTCAAGCCAATTCTAAGTAACCCCGTGATCCAAAGAAAAACAAATTGAAATATCCGCATTCGTTTATTTATGAAACAAAGAGATTCCTATAGAACTGGAAATGACAATGTCAATATAAAGTTTCATTCAAGTTTCTTGTAGGTTAACGAAAACTATTCTCCTTAGGCAGAGACCTCCTGTTCAACTTCGCTTTGCCAGCTCGCATGTTGAGTACAAATATGAACTTGAAGGGGATGTGGTGGAGTGGGGCACGAGCTAGCCTTCAGTAGGTCAAATCTCAGAAAAGAGATACACATCTACTCCCTTGATGTAACACCATTTCAATGTCAAATAAACTGTTTTTCCTTTGTTAAAAAATTACTGATGAAAGTTAACGTTTGTGAAGAAATTGACAATGCCCGACCACTGCCCTCATCCTTCCCGCAGCGACAGTCGCGCTTGGAATTACAGGAGCCATAATTTGGGAACAGCATATATTGTATTGAACTGAATTGTACATACCGAGACCAAATCGATAGCCATCAGAAAACCTGGTGCTAGTGTTATGAAACACACATGCACTGTCCACAGCTGTTTGGAAGTGCTTAGCAGTTTCACCTATAAAGAAATAATTATACCATAAGTGTAAAATTTTTTACACATTCATTAGCTCATGAAACCATCGTGCACGGATCTTAAAAATTTCGCAAAATTGTTTGTGTACTGGCAAGAAACTGATCTTTGCACAAGATGCCGCTTACATATTTCAACTTCTCAGATGTTGCTGCAATTATTTTATTACTTTTTTGTTAACTGGAGCAAGTTGCAGTGGAGGGGGGAGAAACCACGACACTGTGCTCATCGCTAGAACAACCAGAGCACTTCCGAGAGACTTAGTTTGGTCGGTCTGTATGGTAGAATCTTGACCCCAGTCTTGAGTACAGACCAAACGCAGTGAGGTCTCTACTAACGACCGAGGTCAAGATTCTCCCATAGAAGTAGGACGAAGTTCAGTTGACAAAATGTTCATTTAATGGCCAAACAAGAAAACTTTAATACGTTTTGAGTGGCTTTATGTAGCCGGATCGTGGTCGCTGCCATTTTGCTTACGAATTGGCACGAAAAATTTCGTCAAAAGAAGGTCCAACACACTAACAGGTATGTTTTCAATTTCTCTAGCCTCTTTCATTGACTAAAAAAATGACCTACGGGCGTTTCAGTCGCTCTTAGTCTTGCATTGAGTACTTTATATTTCTGAATTGCAGAAAACTTCTCAATATCGTACTGAACTGGTGTTTGATTGCCTGATTGGAACTTTTTAAAATTTACCATAGTTTCCTCGGAAACAAGCCAAATGATTTTGTCTTTTGTTTGCAACTTTCAACACGGCGAGAAAACGCGGGTAATCCCGAGCGAGCAAGATAGCGCCATCTTGCCCGCTCGGTTAACCTGCATAGGATTCAGTTCATCTTGCCCGCTCACGGAGTTAGCCATATAATAAAGCCGAATACAAAACTAAATTGACAGGACTGAGATTAAGCTCGACTGCGACACTATTAGAGAAACTCCTTGGGAACACAGCTGAACCAACGTGTGATTGTGCGGCGAGGTCCAGCACCCTAAGTTACTAAAAAATAGAGAAGCCATTTTTTTCACTCGTAGATGGACAGCAAAGGATATCCAAAGATTGAACATCCGATCAGGACGAGCAAAAAGCACTGCACACTGGTTTGGTAGATACTAATTTTGTCTTATTACACGACTAAGTTAGTTCAGATGGCCAATAACTAAAATCAACCAATCGGATTGCTCCATTGCCGGTCCAATATTCTCTTGTCTCTCTTCTCTTGTCCCGAATGATCCCGCACGTTCACCCTTGAAGATTTTCTGTAGTTTTATGGCTTTGGTCTCATCAGCTATCGTCGTCTAATAGAAAGTACAGCTACAGTAGTCTAATTGTTAAACAGTATTACTGCATTTAGTCAACACCGTTGGTGTTCGGAAACAGGCAAATGATATTCTTACGGTTGTCAGTGACAATGACGTCAGTATGTGAGCTTCCAAACTGATGAATGTGTTCAATAGCTTCCTCCGTATTCCTGACAACTTCAACTGCACACTCCAGCCCGCTATACTCTTTCTTCATACTCTTGGCAGGAGCCGGAGCCAGTGGTAACATCTTGACTAGGTTAGGTCCAGCGTGAACTGTTACCTTGCGATACAAGTAACAGATATATTTTAGAATTACCTTCATTTACAAGCGTTTGCTCCACAAATATGGGCATTTGAAATCAAACATCACGATCAAAATCAAATATTAGACGCAATGGTACACTTAAAGGACAAGTTCCAAATAAATGTACGAAACCTGCACATTACCGTAAAAAGTTTTATGTATAGTATAGCACAAAAGTGGCAAAAACGTATCATCTTTGTTGTCACAAATTGATAAATACACTCCACACCTAAATATTGTAACCTTAACAATCTGCACTAAAAAACAAAACAGTGCTCTAAAAAAAAAAACATCGGCACGCAAGGCGTGCAAGAGTTATTTTTTGGTGAATTACAAGCCCCTGGAGGTAGCAGCACTAAGTTCACTCTTAACAGCTATGATAAGGTTAATCCAACAAGTTCGTTTGGTTACCATGTACAGCGAAAAAAGAAAAAAAAATAGAATTCGTTTCATCTTACGAAAGCCTACTTTTATCAAGGTTTGATTTTAACAGTCGATCAGTGGCTTCGGTCAGTGGCAGTCGATCAGCAAGACACCTAAACATCACGCAGTCTGTAATAGTAACTAACGGTAAACGGCAGATTGGTGTTGATTCTGGGTAATTTTTCTGACTCATTTTATAATAAGAACCAATTTAATTATAACATCGTCACGCAATAGCATGGTAGTTTCTTATCGGTTCAACCTCGTCCCCAGGGCCTTCTCCTCGACGATTTTCAAAATAGCGGCTCATAGGGAGAAGACCCTGGGCAAGGCTGGGTCACATGGTACAAAATGGAGATTTTTATCACGTGACATTTTTGGAAGGCCAAAACAAAATGGTAGCCAAAGTTGAGTTCGAAATTTACCTTAGAAAGAGGAATAGTTATGCACGAGGCAGTGATGGCTTCCTAAAAAGATAACCCAGTAGTTTCGCTGGGTTTTTGGAAGCAGGTCGCTTAGTTAAAGAATCTGGAGCGTTACGGTACGTAAAATAATATCCTGTTTCTACTGTTCTCCCTGCTGGGTGATAAGCGTACATGAAATAAAGAACATTATAGTTATTTTCCCAACCGTGCTCTCAGTTTTTATGTAACTCTCAATTCAGAATGAACTTAAAAGAGATACACTGAGCAACCCAAAATATGTGCAATTTTTTTACCTAAACACGAGCGAGACCTGGTTGACCTGGTTGTATTGAATTAATTTACAAATGAATTTAAGGCCCGGTTCATACGTCGCATTTCTGCCGAGTCGAATTCAATATAACGAATTAAATTCGACAGAAATTCGACGTCTGAATCGGCTGCCACATTTCTGCCGCACGTTCGACTGTTCTTGTCGCAGTATCCGACAGAAATGCGACACCGATTCAGACGTCGAATTTCTGCCGTGTCGAATCTAATGCATACATTATGATAATGTATTGAGCATGCGTAAATGCTTTCCCGCCAAAGAAAAGGAGAAACTTGGCCATTCTCGACCCAATGCAACCTGAACATATTGCAACACATACTGCTCCGTTGTCAACCTTCTCCTTCTCGTTCCATTGGCGGACAATTTTTAGCAAAATTAAAGTCCTTCGTCGCTCAGTATTTTCGTCCGCCATATTGAATACTCTACGTTTAAAACATTTTCCGCTGGCCGACGTACCCGACAGTATAAATTCTGAATTAAGTGCGACACAAGTGCGATGTATGAATCCACAGTCGCATTTCTGCCGCACTTAATTGAATTGAATTCGACACGGCAGAAATGCAACGTACGAACTGGGCCTAAGAATTTAATTTAACTTGTGTCTACCTGAGTGGCCATTCTTGTTGTGTAATGTTTTAAATCCTGTGATTGTTAAGACCCTTTTTGAGTAAAGTTAACCTAAAATCAATCACGCTAATAGTAAATTCTTTTGCCTGAACTGTGTGTTGTACGGTTTTCCTTTTCAAATGAATTATATTCAGTGGCTGAATGTATGTAATGGAGAATGAGTTTATCTCAAGAAATTATTAAAAGTTGTTAATTATTATTCACTGGCATAAAGTTAAAAGAATAAGTTTATGTACCTAAAGCAGCTGAAAGTACACGATTCTTCCAACTTAATATTGACCTGTCACAACAAATCATTTTGCTTCTCATTTCTGCTGAGTTAATTTCACTTTTATTGCAATAACAGTGATCAGCTCTCAAGAACTGTTTTGGATTTGGGTGTACATTTGCAGTGTAAAGCTGTTAGCACCAACTGCCAGAAACATTCTACAATAAACAAAAGTTGCTACCCCATGCAGTAGTTTTTGTGTTTGTGTTTCTCCAACTAGGAGAAGAGCAGCCTCTCCCTTGTTATGGATGAAAATAGAGCAATTGTAGAAATGATACTGCCTTCACCTTAAAAAAAAAAAAAGGTCTCAGAGATCCATCAGCATTTAGTTAACAATAGGCTTCACTTTTATAAACTAATAGACCATACTGGAATCTGCACTTGACCTTGACTGAGCATTTCTTTTCTCACTTTCCAGTTATGAGAAGAAAATGACTGAGATTACCATTCTAGTAATTATGTATAATGGGAAAAAAAAATTGTGTTCTGGTTATGTTGAGAAAATATCATATCAATTATCATTTACTGATTAGTGATACGCAAGACTCTTACAATTGCGACAATGAATTCAAGTCCAATGATTGCCTTATGATACACAATAATGCTTGTTTCTGAGGTTCTCACAAATTCATTCCTGAATGAAGAGCTTTCAAGGTGGTTATTGCAGTTGGCAGCCTTGGAATATCTATGATCCCTTTCAAAACACAAATTCATGAATTTGTGTAATGCAGAGGAAATCAAAGCTATGTCAGTTGTCTGAATGTGGAATGTTAAGTATTTTGCACAGGTTTTTACAATAATATTATATTTCTCATTTACTCCTTAGAGATGCATAACCAGACGAACCACAAATGTTTGCCCAAGTTCGTCCAGACGGATATAACACGCCTTTAGTGCAAATGTGGCAAGGATGCATCAGCCATCTGGATGGATAATTTATCTCAGTTAGTACACGTGCTGTGATTGGTCAATTTAGCGGGCTGTATTCTCCTGTACGGCCCGCTAAAATATAAAGCTGTTTTTGTTGCCAAAATGTTTCGTGATTTATCGCCAAGTGTTCTTAACTTTTTTAGCAAGTAAAAGTTTAAAACTTTCTTTTAATTCCAGAATTGTGTATTAAAACCTCCTAATGACAAGAGTCACTTAACAATGATTTCAAATTGGGTCATTTTGCTTTCGAGGTGTGTCAGAAATTTGAAGCCGTTCGCGTGAATAGAAATCGTTGCTGAGCCGTCAGACACACAGTAGAGATATAATAAATATCTTACTAACCTTGTTTTCTCGGTCCGTACTGTAAGTTACGGATCCTCGTTTCCCCCTTCGTTTATGGCCCACGTGCTTCGCGCTTGGGCCATAAATCGATGGGGAAACTTGGTCGGTAACTTACAGTACGGCCCTCGAACTCGGTTAGTAATTAATAATTAGACCCGTGGCCCTTGAGGACGAAGGGTCTAATTGTTTTAGTAACACCCTACTAGTCGGACAGAAAAGGCAATAATAAAGTTAGCAAATGCAAGTTGAAGAAATATTTATTTGGGAATAAAACGAAAGAAAGCGTCACGCTCGATTGCGCCAATTTCGCTACTCGAGGACTATTACTAATAGTCCTCTAGTGGCATAGCCAATTAAAATGCAGGATTTGCATTAGTCCACTAGTTGGGTGATACTAAGAGGTATATATAGTATAAAAATGGCCAATATAAAACACTTGGGAGTGTTTCACCACGTACCAAACAACTTAAATGGCATCAAAAATACAGTACTATGATGTGCTATAATTTGGACTCTCTTTTCAGTGTTTGAAAATGTGTTGAATTGTTGTCATGTTTGTTATGATCATGAGATAGAAGTCAAAGTAATGAGTAGAGAAACAACATCAGGTAATACTGGTTACACAACTTTCTTCTGAAGGTTGTTCATTTTATTTACTGTTGATACTGGTAAGATTCACTGCTTACCAGACTGGTAGAAAAATATAAAAAAATCAACAAACTCAAGAACTGCAAAGAACAATCACTACCTGGCTGTAATTCTGTACACAATGAATTTTGTGAAGACAAATAGTAGGTGTATATTTACATGAAAAAAGATGAATTATTGTAAAGTAACACACGCAGTACATAGATCATCTATTTCTATTGTCTTCATGTGGTAAGTAAGATTCTCTTGTAAATTTGTTATCACCCATGAACCTCTTCATAACAGTTTTTATTGGCCCTCTCCAGAGTCAGAGTTCTAGTGATTTCACTTATTTGCATTTTTTTCAATCAATAACTATCGATATTCTTGAAGACATGAATTATCAACTGTTAGCGATTTTTATCAATCTATAGCAATTGATAAAAAAGATTTCCTGTAAGTTTGATTGTTATTGATTGCAGATATCAAATTTCGATAGCAATCTGCGATTGCTGTCATCGATTAATTTCTGATATCAAATTTTATCAATTGACTATGCCTGGTTGAAGGAGAAACATGAGGCTATGGCTGAGATTTTCAACAGAATGTAATTTTGTACACTGAAAATTCGTAAATTCTAACCCTAACCCTAAAACCATATTAAATTATTCCTTTCTCTAAACGGCTAAACTAGCCAAAAAGCAACAATAACAGCACTAGCCGTATATTCGATGCTATTAACATTTCTGCAAGAAGTTATGTGCATTGTATCAATAAGTCTTTATGCCTGCAGGCTGGCTCTAAAATTACTTTAACACCATCCAGACACCGAATACATTTGACAACAGAGATTTCATATGCTATGATCTAAGAATATTCACAAGAATATATTTCAGCCTAAAATCGAGAGAAAAATAAAAAATATTCAGCCTCGGCTTGAAAAACAATATTATTATTAGAAAAAGAGTGTATTTCAAATAAGATTTGAAATAAGCCTAAATCCAAGAGCGACGGAAAGCCTATATTTAAGGAATACATGTCCGAACACAAGATAGAAAAATACAAGATAGAAAAAAACAACGGTAAGTAACGGAGCTAAAGCTCTCTCATCCAGGCCCTCGATAGCCCTACTTTGTATCCGCACACAGAAAATCTAATTCCCCATGAATATGGAACAGAAAAAACAGCATGGAAGGCCGCTTGTGGTGAGCTGCAGCTTGCTAGCTGTCGGCAGATCTGTACTTTTATAAGAGCTTAAAATTGCTCGTTACTTATATTTTCCCGGGCTTATTTCTACTTGTATGGTATGATTTATATCTTGTAAATTAAAATCTAACGGAAAAAGATTCACCCTTTGAATCGTTAACGGCAGTCTGATTCAACATCGATTGAACTGAACTGCAATACAACTTCCCATATAGCCCTTTCCTATTCGTATAAACACTTGCCATGTCCGCCATATTTCTTTAGGATGTATTTAAACCAGTCAGCCAATCAGCAAGGGTGTTAGTTCAGCCTTGCCAAGGGTATTCTCCTGCCTACCAGTTTTGAAAAGTGGAGAAGGCCCTGGGGACAAGGTTGTTATCGGTTTTGATATTCCACGAAACCACTTCAAACTAATATCGATTTCAAACCCCATTTAAATGACTAACCATTATTGAAAGTAAACAGCATTACCTAACTTGAGACTTGACACAACCAGACACATGGAAAACAGTATAAATTTTATAAGATGCCCTTGAAATCTGTAGAGTTTGTTTCCTTGTCACAATGCCCTTCCCAACACCTGAGAGTCTTGTGAGAGACATAAGTTTACCTCTTTGAATCTGTTTCAAAACGAAATAACCACTGTGTCTCCTCAAAGCCTAATCTCATTAATTTGCAGTTTAACTTGCCGTCATTAAGTCTTCAGAAAAATTTGAAGAGTTTCCATACCACAAACCTTTCAGAATATCTCTGCTAAAAATTCCCTTTTTTAAGAGATGCGATTAATGCACGAAATTAAAATGCCACCGAAGACACTAAAAAAAGAGACGTCCAAACATTTATATCGAGTTAAAGTATCTGGACGTGCCACTAGATTCTTGTTTGTTTATTCTGGCCATGTGAACAAGAATCACTGATTCGTCAGGTTAAATTGAAACCACTAGTGCGTGAAAAATAGGTGTCAAGGTACATTTGAAACTAATAAATAAAAATATCTTGTTACATTTACCTACACTGTACAACAAAAACTCATTTTAAAACTCAGCAGTGTTCCCATAGTGTTCCCATTCATAACTAGCAGCCTGTAATTTCTTTGGTTTTGACAGAGAAAACCACTTCAAATGAGTAACTCAGTATCGATTCCAAGAAGCGTTTCAATGAGAAGACAGTATTACTCCGTGAACAGCACTACTTATATGAGATTTGCATACACAAACTGAAAAATTTTGCCCGAACATAAGTGGTTTAGACTTAATTCTTTTTTCGTGAATTGCATGTAATGCAAATGATGTCCAACAGTGCACTTTGGACTAAAATCAATCATTCATGTCCTCGAAATCACCAAGTTGTCGAGTGGATAAGACTCATTTCATTCGAAATTTCATATAATGTGAAAAGCAAAGCCTTGATGACATGTTAGTGTATCCCAAAGACTATGATTCCTCGGCTGATTATCGAGTTCTGAACTCTTTTGAAACCCATCTACAAAGTCCTGGGCTTAACCACAGTAAATGCAGCATCGAAATGTCGGAATAAGGCCAATACAAAAAATACCTGCTTCTGTTTGTAGAAAAACAAAGATGGCTCTTCTAAAATCGGGATGAAATCTTCATACACATGGTTCACATTTACAAGCGGCACTTTGATTGGTTGTTTTTAGTAGCCCCAATCTGATTGGTGTGACATGCATACATCTCTCACTCACTCATCCATTGACCCGCTCATAACATAGCCCAGACCCGGTTTTTATTTTCATTCAAATGAGGCTTGTGCTTGGTCGATTTCGATCGAATCCGTGTGTTTCTTTTCCTTCTTTTCGTTGAATATCATCATAAATGATGGACAGCAGCGAAAAACGCAATCGTTAGTTACGTTTTGTACTTCTGAGCAGGGGAGAGCAGAACTGTCAAACGAAAACGTCCCAAAATTGTTACAGAACTGAAATTCGTCGTAATACGTGCCTTGAACGACAGAGCCCTGATTGTTAACAGCTGTCTAGTAGAATGTAAACGACACTATTTCAATGACAGGTATAACATGACATTGGCCATGAAGTAGATCAAAGTAAAACAAAAATAACATTAAGATTTTGGTTCCTTACCCAAAATTTGTTCTACTATCAAAATTACTAGGGTGGTAAAATTTTGAAATGCAGGCTGTAGAAAACTTGTCATGTGATCTGCGAAAGAGGTTGTCACATGACATAAAAAAAGTTGTCACGTGGTTCGTGTAAAGTGCGTTGGCGGTCATGGCATTCAACAAGAAAGGAAGATTTTATGAAAGGGAAAAAGGCCTATCGGAAGAATTGAAAGGGCAGATTATTGACAAAATTCTTGAAACTGGTGGCGATAGGATATTGGGATACTTTCCTGCAAAGTGGACGGAACTTGGCGATAAATTTGGTGTGTCTGGATAGACTGCTAAAAACGTATTGCAAAAGTTTGTTTGTTTGTTTCGTTTTGTTTCTTTGTTTTTTCTATAATAAAGTAATTACATTGTATTGTAACTCCTTAAGTAACGTAATGTGTAAGTCATAATAAGTAATTACTGCGCATTGTAAGTAAGGTAATGCCAAGTATTGTACTGTAAATAGGTTTTTTTATGTATTGTGACACTTGTAAGACAGTAAAAGAATTAGAAATAATAATAATAATAATGATGATGATAACAATAATGTAGCATATGGTAAGTAGGTTAAGTATTGTGTCGTATAGTAAGTAAAGTAAAGAAATTTAAGTAATTATGTGTTTAGCAATAAAAAAAAAGTTTGTACATGATGGTACAGTTAGTCCCAAAAAAAAACAATCTCGGGGAATCCAAAAACATCAAAGAACAACTTCAACTACATGGAAATTTTCCAAGCGGTATTTCAACCAGCACTATTAACCGCACAATTAGAACATCTTTGAGCGAAGGAAAATGGAGTTGGAAGCGGATGAGCAGAAATGTAACACATAAGTTTACAAGAGCAAACGTAGGCTATTGTCAAGATTTTTTGAACTATAAGTCAAATGTTGATCCTTTCAGGCTAAAAGTTTTTGATGAAAGTGGTGTTTCCCTTTATGATTGTAACAAGAGATATGAACATTCACCCATCAATTCTGGATGCATTGAATTAGGGAGACATTTAAAATCTCCTAACATTACTCTCAACTTCTTGGCAGGCTTAGAGGGTGTTTTGTATGCAAACACTTAAGATGGAGCGTCCAATACATTAGAATTTCTAAACTTTTTCGATGAAGCAATGAAAGCGACGCAAATTAATGGCAATTCAGTGTGTATGGCTGGAGACATTCTGGTCTCAGATAATTGTGCAACACACAATGCAGGCGATGCAATGCTGTGGTGACCATCTGTTTTAAAG
>NW_028301536.1:9697500-9732500 GCF_042242905.1 Orbicella faveolata | reverse complement strand
GCTTAGAGTGCTCTGTAAGAAGGACGCCCTCTTTACCTGGGAGAGTTCGCAGCAAGCAGCATTTGAGGCTATTAAGAAGGAGATTATGAGTGCACCAGTGTTGGCATACTTTGATCAGTCCAAAGCTAGCACTATTCAGTCAGACGCATCCAAGAAAGGCTTAGGAGCAGTCCTACTCCAAGATGGTAAGCCTGTGATCTACGCATCAAGAACCCTCACAGAGACAGAACAACGTTACTCGAACATTGAACGAGAGCTGCTCAGTGTCATCTTTGCTCTTGAAAGATTTCATCATTATGTGTATGGATACACAGCGACGGTGCAAACAGATCACAAGCCATTGGTCAGCGTGTGGAAGAAATCCATAGTGTCTAACTCACCACGCCTTCAGAGGCTATTGCTTAGACTATCCCAGTGTGATGTGAGCATTGAATACCTGAAAGGAAAGGATAATGTTGTAGCTGACGCACTATCCAGAGTGTCTCCTCAGCCAACACCTAAAGAAGGAGAAGACGAGGAAGAATTCAGCCCAGTTCACATGCTCACAGACGAAATCCTCGCTGATTCCACGAGAATTGGAGTTTTCAGACATGCAACTGCAGAAGACACTACTTCCGGCTTACTGGTGCAAGTGGTAATAAATGGTTGGCCTGAATTAAAGAAAGATTGCCACCCACTTCTTGTAGACTACTGGACGTACAGAGAAGAGATCAGCGCAGAGAATGGTCTGTTGTTCAAAGGCCATAGACTCATAGTTCCTGAGAAACTGCGTAGCGGAGTCCTCCAAACCATTCACAAATGTCATTTTGGTTTTGAGAAGATGCAGCTGAGAGCCCGAGAAGCAGTATTCTGGCCAGGAATAACCTCAGATTTACTACAGACAGACCAGAGCTGTGAAGTGTGCCAGACGTTCTCGAGGAGCCAACAACGTGAAACACTGTTGCCCCATGAAGTTCCTCAAGGATCTTGGGAGAAGTTAGGAATTGATTTCTTCGAGTTTCAGTCTACCACTTATCTCCTGATAGCGGACTATTACAGTAGGTTTCCTGTGGTCAGAAAAGTACGCAGCACTACCGCAAGCGCTACCACCGAGATTCTGAAGCAGGTGTTTAGCAAATATGGAGTACCTCAAACCTTTATGACAGACAATGGCCCCCCATTCTCATCAAAGGAATTTGCAGCCTTTGCAAACCAGTACCGATTCGACCACATCACGTCCAGCCCTCGTTACCCGCAGAGTAATGGTTTCATTGAACGTATGGTGCAGACGGTCAAGCAGTGCATGAGAAAGTGTGCAGCCGTAGGACATGATCCAAACTTAGCTATGTTGATCTACAGAGCCACACCCCTTACTACCAGCGTATCGTCACCTGCAGAGCTATTGAATGGACGAAGGTACAGAGCATTACTTCCAACCAGATCCCCTATCCAGAATCCCCATTGTCAGGTTGTCCGAGAGCAAATGGTGAAAGACAAGGACAAAATGTGCGAGCACTACAACAAGACTGCAAGGGATCTACCTTCACTGCCACAAAATCAGAGAGTGTATGTACAAGTTAACCCCCAGTGTAGCCAATGGACCCCAGCAACCGTTACCAAAACACTAGTGGCGTCTCAACCGAGATCGTAAAGTGTCGAAACTACTAATGGAGCCCAGTTAGTGAGAAATCATCGCTTCATTCGTTCAGCTCAAGCCGGGAGCTCAAGAGACTGTTCCGATACCTGCCGAGAGTGTAAAGCATGACGAGAGCACTAGCAGTGAATGTCCAAGACGTGTGATTACAAGACCTAAAAGACTTATAGAGACAATTTAATTAGTTTCAGCATTTCAGTTAAGGCCTTAAGCTATTTTCAATTAGAGGGGAGATGTTACATAATCAGCTTATGTAATTCTATTTATTCTGTCACCTTTCAGGCATAGTTGTAATGCAGAGTGTTTGATAATTAGTATGCATTGTCCCGCAAGCCCAAATATATGCAGAGACGCTTCTGGATCTTTCTCAGATTTACATAAGTATAAAAACTTGTAGGTTTAGCTCGGCATTTCATTCATTCATTCATTCATTCATTCATTCATTCATTCATTATTAGTGTGTGTGTTCAAGCAATAAAACTTTTGCCATCCGGAGTAGTTAACACTGTTGTTCTCCTCATCGTTCGCCATCTTGATTTTTTGGGTGAATTCAAAATTAGGGGGAGGAGCTTATGCCCTTTTATAGCGTGCCTTCTTGTTTAAAGTTCAATACTCCAGTTACTTATTTCCAACAGTTTTTTCATGCCAAATTTCATGAAATTCTGAGTGGTTCTCGAGAGATAGGCGTATTTCCGAGAAAGCTATTCTGCATTCAATCACAATTTTTCAACTTACTACGCATATGCTGCATTTAACTGGGTTCTTTTGGTAACAGAAAAAGCTCAGAATTGCTGAGTTCTTTGCATCGTTACCTTTTCTAACATACTGTGTTCGATTACGAAGAAAAATGTACACATAGCGCGGACATTGAGCAAATAAAATGATTGCTGTGTTGGTGCCATGTTTGTTTTTTGCAATCCTTGTGCTCACGCTGAAATGCATTAGCAAGAGCACACACGAAACTGTGCTCAGCCACCTAAAGTGAAATCATCATCTTTGCGGTCACACACTGACGTGACAACAAAGTAAAGTAAAGTAAAACTATATTTAAACAGGGTAGCCCGTTTGGGGCTGATATCCATAGGAGCCCTGTATAAATAACATCAGGTTAAAAAACAAATTTATATACACAGATTAAAACTTTAAACTATACATTAAAAACTAAAACTATATTAAAAATCTAATTACAATACTAAAGTATTAAGAAAAAAAGCACTGAGACCTATTACTAATAAGCTTACATATACTCAGTGGTATGGATCTCACATCTTATGCTACTAAGCTTCAGTTTATAAGCAATGTGATGCTCCCCAAAACATGGAAAAAGGTTTGAAATCGGTTCAAAATTACGTCTTCCAGATTTTTTTTAAAATTGTACCAAGTCAACTTTTGTTCTTCATCTCCTTTGCAGTGGATGCTATGTAAACTGATTACTGGGATGAAAACCAACAATTGAAAGGCTCATTGGAAAACGATGTTAGGTATTTTTGGTCAAAGCGAACTTCGTCAAAAGCACTCCAAATTTCACATACATGTACAGTTTTGTTTAGGTGTGTTAAACAATGTCCTGTATTATTTTTTTCACTCAAGTTTGCTTCATTTTTGAGATAGTATGTATGCAAAAAAACTTGCATATATATATTTTTTCATTTTCATACCATTTTGGTTTCCTTTTATTTGTGTCCAAATCAAGTGTTAACTTTTGCCACAAAAATTTTCCATTACTGATTGTTTCCCACAATCACTGAACATGGAACTAAAAAAGTGTTACCAATGAAATTTTAAATCCTATGGCTTGAACCTGTCACATAAAGTTGAAATTGGAAACCTGTAATTGGCCACCCATGTGATCACACACTGATTATGTGACAAATATGTGCACAGAAACCAATCAATCAAAATTTCTGTTATATATATGATTATAGAGTACTTACATGTATGTGCTGACTAAAGGTGACTCAATATGATGTCTTTGTAAGAATGAGATCAAATCCTCCTTAATCACTTAAAGTGCCACTAACCCCCCAACATTTTTTCACTACAGTCAAACCTTGATTATCCGTACCTCGATTATCTGGACTTTTACTCTTGTCCCAATTTTGTCGTGAATATTTGTTAGTCATGATCAAGATCCTCAGCAATATTCTTTTTAAAACTATAGCATTGAAAAGTGCAGTCAAAAGCAGGTTTGTTTTGCTTTTAAAGAGCTAAAGCAGCACACACATGCCGTAACTTATGAAGAACTCTCAAATGAGTTCTGACTGTCTCAGAGTTGAGTGGTTCAAGATGTACAGTAGACCATATTGTTTTCCAAGCAATTTGTAAAAGTGTTGTTTCACGATTAAGAGTGAATGTCCATAAAAATGGACCTAAATCGCCTATCAATGGCAGAAGTTGAAAAATTGATTTCTCTTGTATTTTGTCCATAGGTCCTAGTAAGAATAGAAATGGACCATAGTTAGTTTCTGCTAATACAGCTTTCTTTGGTAGAAATATGCCAAAAACGATTTCGACCCAATTGGGCTCAAAATCTACTTCCCGTTTTGCTGAATTTTTGGAATATTTGATTGCTTCGTGCTCCGCAGAACAGCTACTTGAGAATCTTTCAATGGATTTTATATTCCGTTCAGGTCTTCCTGGTATGACTGAGCAAAAAATAAAATAAATCAAAGTTAGTTTTGAGCCTGAAAAGAGATCAAACTGACACACAAAATTTTACAATGTGTCGCAAGAAAATTATTGCATAAAAACATCGCCATATTTTTCTATGGGCTATAACTTTAAATACCATAAAAACACTTTCTGCAGGTTAAATATACACCCACCTGTTAGGATATCAAAAAATATCTCTGGGCAAATGGTTTCAAGTTGCCCGCCTTGGCCTGTGTTTCTCATATATTTTGCCCAAAATCCGCCGTTGGAATGTAAACAATTGCATGACGCAGATAGCCACTCTCAAGTAAATATTTGTTTCCAGCAATCCGATGAAAACAATTTTGAAACGTTGTGTGGATAAAATAATGGAAAATGTTTTTTTTTAAGTTAGCATAAATATATATTTTTTCATTTGCATTGCAACACCCACGACATCCCTGATAAAGAATGTTACTACAGTACTCCGGGAAATGATTTTAACACTTGTTTATTTTATTGATTTCACTGATAACTTACAATACATTGGCAGTTTTAGAGATACCCTTAACCAATCCTCTATGGTCAAGTGGAAATACCATAAATTCTATAAATTACTAACTGCGTGACGGCATCTCAGCTCTTCTAGCTGTGTAGAAAATCTGTACCTACACAATATGCTCAAACTCAGCTAGAAAACCCAGAATTTCTTGAATTGAATTAGCCGAGGAAGAAATTGCGTTTAAGTTTCAATCATACTGGGAAAAAAATCCATCTTTTCTACTTTGGTTGTTTGATCAATTAACTGAAATTTGCAGATAATAACACTGGTAGACAAATAAACATTACAGTGGTCGATCTAGGACTGGGTTTACACTAAAGGAGTTTTTTTGGATTCGTAAACGTTCCCAGATTCATCAATTTTAGAGTATTTGGATCAGTAGGGTTTACAGTGAAAGGATATTTGGATTCCTAACTGTTTATACACGGCGATGCAGGATTAGCAATAACCGCGGATACAGGGCTCCCCATGGCTGTGCCGTCTCATTGTTCGTAAATCGATCCGTTGTACTGGAAGTACGTAGATCTTAATACGAAATTCAAGAGGTCCACGATTTGAACTGGTGTAAGTGTCGTGCGGTCAGCCAGGCCTGCGTCGTTCTCCATTTTTTGTAGCGCGGCTTGTATGGCGCCCTCGATCGGTACGGTAAACAGTGACTCTACGTCGAAAGACACCTTGATCTCGTGGTCCTGGATCTCTTCACTGGCGATGGTGGAGGCGAAGTCAGTTGAGTTCTTCACTGTGAAGTTCGAGTTACCTGTTCGAGTTACCTGCTAATCTCTACATGGAGATATTTGAAGAACAAGCAATAGAGTCCGCACCTTGCAAGCCTAAGATCTGGAAACGCTACGTAGATGATACTTTCACCATCCTGGATCGGGATAGAGTTGACATCTTCCTGCGACACCTGAACAGTCAACAACCATCAATCCGTTTCACCATGGAGATCGAGAACAACAACAAGATCGCCTTTCTCGCACGTCAGTTTACAGAGAACCTGATGGCCGCCTTACCACCAGTGTCTACAGGAAACCAACACATACTGATCAGTACCTAGCGTATGATTCACACCACCCTCGTTCAGTAAAGCGCGGTATTGTGAAGTGTCTGTACGACCGGGCTAAACGTCTCGTCACCAAACCATCAGTAATCGCTGGAGAGAAGAAACATCTGTCATCTGTACTTGTTTCTAACGGATATCCCTCCTCTTTTCTACAGAAGATCACAAAGGCACGAACAACCCCAAGAAGAGAGCCTGTCGCGGAATTTAAATCCACCGCCGTTTTACCTTATGTCCAAGGAGTTTCAGAGTCTCTCTGCCGCTGCCTAGAACAACAAGGCATTCGTACCGTCTTTAAGTCTGACACGACACTTCGGTCACACTTAGTGCGACAAAGGACGCCGTCAACCCGGCTAAACAAGATGGTGTTGTCTACAGGATTCCCTGTGAGTGTGGCAAAGTCTACATCGGGGAAACAGGGAGATCTATGCAGGAGAGGATCAAAGAACACGACAGGGATATACGACTTGCCCGAACCCAGACCTCTGCCGTTTCTGAACACACCCATGAGACCAGCCACTATCCTATCTGGAATGAGGTCAAGTTTATTGATCGAGATCCTCACTGGTACACACGTAGGGTCAAGGAAGCTATTCACATAAGACTTCACCCTAACAACATCAACAGGGATAGTGGAATTGGAATTCCTGAAGCATGGATACCCACGATCAAGAAACACAACAACAGGAGAACGGTACAACAGCGGACCACTGAGGGAACAGCTACTCGCCGGAATAATGGAACAATAGGAGGATCGAAATGCACCAATCACAGCCGACCTTTGTGATATAAATGATACCGTGCAATCAGTCGACCTTATCGCCTGAAGAAGACTAGCAGTAAGCAGTCAAAACGTCGCGATCTACATCTCAAGTGACTACATCGTGAGACAAACGATAATACACTTTATTATTACCTTTTTTAGTGTATTTATTATTCCCTTCGAATCCAATGCTTCGATAAAACCAAAAGAAAATATATTTAAAACACAATAAAGAAAACAATATCCACAACATTGTTTGTGCATTAATGTTTCAACAGCTTTTGGCAAATAAACATCACAGGTTGCATAATTCAAAATTTGGCCGAGAGGAAGTTTGGGTCTGGTCACTGACAAAACAAAAACAAAACCCTGTGCAGAACATGAACCGCGCTCGGCCCATGGCCGTGCAGTTAATTATATCTAAATTACAAACTTAGAGTAGATCAAGCATTTATAAATATATGAGGAAAGTGAAAAAAATGATTGAGATTCAACTCTATAGCTACCAAAGGAGACTGTCATGCTAAAAGAAGAATGCGCTTGTCAGTCAACCGAAATGCAAACTAATAGGTCGAGAACTCCCAGGTTATTAGCATACGTAATGTGGACATTTTATTCAAAATAACAGTGAAGTAGAAATGTATTCATTTATCTGAACTATACTGAACCTCTTTTCAAGATCTTGAAGAATTTGGCATGATTTACTGGTACGTAATATGCAAATTTGCATAGTTTGCATATTGTTGATCCTGGCCTAAATTACAACACAGTGATCTTGACTACCGGCCCGCACATCGAAATGGAAAAAAATATATACATCACAGCTGTCCAAATTGTAGCTGGACTCCGAATTGTAATGCTAGATGATACAGTTCTTTCACTTGGAACTCTTGTCCAGTTTTGATAAAATAGGAATAACAAATAACCCAAAAATGTTTTGACAGCACTCAAAGCTCAGTCAAGTCTCTCAAGTGTTTTAGCCCAGTTCCTTAAGTAACATCACTAGTAGCCCGACCCAAATCCCACTTTGTGCAGTTGTGAACATAGAAATTACATTTTCAAATGCCTGTAGAAATGCAGGGATTTTATCAATCGAGATAATTTTTTCGCTGAAGTAATCAGGGAAACTAGTAGATTTTGTTAAAGAAAAAAATTGTTGAGGGGTTAGTGCCACTTTAACCTTTGTAGAACAACAATATTCCCTCTGGTATGTGACCTTGGTGACACCTTGTTTCTATGTTACATGATCCTGTAAAAAAGAGATGTCCGTGACAGTATATAAATAGCTTGAGCCTTAAGGTTGAATTAATGGTCTCATAAAAACAATGAGCAAGTAATGTTATTGTTTCAAAGGAATTCCAAATAGATTTCCTTCAAAGTATTTTACTGCAAATTAAATAGCTAGTATCATGCTTTAGCTAAATATCACTTACACGGAATCATGCTTTGGCTGAAATTATATCTCATAGACTAAATCATCATTTGTATGTGCATTCACTGTGCATTTACATGCATCAAGGTAAACAACTGGCCTCAAACCAAGTTTATCTATAGTATTTTGTTTTTCAGGTAATTGATTCTAAAAAGAAGAACTTCCATCATGAGGGTGACTCTGGGTTTTTGAGGCAGCAGGGTGCAATCAATAATGTGAATTATGGAAGTACAAGAAAAACATTGGGAACCAGGTTTGCTTAGCTTTTTGCTCGTAATGACTCTATACAGCCTCTCGAGGGAAATACTAGGCTCCTAATAACTGCAAGGGCTACAGGGTGATAAACATCTAAATACAGGCATTAGTGTGAGATTAAGTTATTGCTATCAACAGGTGTCCGCTATGACATGTAGAAATTGACATTTCAACTAGTTTTCCCTCACGAAGGCCTAGTGGTTGCCAAGGTTGACCCTGGATTGACCAATCAATTCAAGTAGTCGTGTTGCTTTTTTTTTTTCTTTGACAATATATACTCTTTAGGCTCACAGAACAAGTATAAATCCATACTGTAAGGTTAAGGTTTTTGTTTGTTTAAATATAATGTAACTTACTGTTTTCTGTGCAAAGGTTTGTAACAGCATAGTTTCATTTTTTCTTGTGTGGTGTGAATGGGACCAGAACAGTACAGTGTACTTTCCTGTTTGGGATAATATTATATGAAAGGTATTGGCACTTGAGTTATTCTAGAGACCCGAGAAGCAAACAATTAGCATAAAAGAAGGGAGTTGAGTGGTGCATTCATCGCTTGCATGGCTAACTGATACTGTAGATTTCTCCTTTTTTGCTAGATTATGTGCTGTGTGTACATTGAATAAAATTTGTACACATTAAAATTTGTATACATTAACATGACATGCTGTTTATTTGTAGACGAGGTCCAAGTCATCAGTTTATTCCTCCAGTTTTGAATCGTGGTGTTGATGCTGATGGCTTGCAAAGGTTAGTTACTTCACAGGACGTAAATGTGACAATTCTCTGATGCAACAATTCAATGTAATACTCATCAAGTAAGAAGAAAATAATGCTCACTCTCATATTTCTCTGTGTTAAGTTATTTTTAATAAAAGAGGCTTTGGATAAACAATTAAGAGTAAAAATTAACGATAATAATGTTGAATGGTGTTTCAATAATTCTTTCATCATTTTTTAATACTGAAAATTAAAAGTCAAATTCTTGTGAGTTCTTTGCATGTGCAATGCAAAAATCTTGTTGCATGTAATTAAAAACACTACAGTGTCAGGGCTCGACACTAACTTTTCAACTTACTAGCCTAGTGGCTAATGACAACTTACATGTTACTAGCCAAAAGTAATTTTTACGAGCCAAGCGTTGATGTTGGCTAGGTCCAATAATAGTGGGATTACTATTACTAGGTCTTTTTGACCTCCCTTTGTCATATTATGTATTGCAAGTTGGCTTAAAGTGCCTTTGATTTTCTTTGTAAGATTTTAAAAATTGCGCATACTGAATCGTGTGTTCAGTTTATAACTCAATTCTGCGTGCATGCATGAGAGGCAAGTCGTGTTTCTCAGCTACTGATCAGTTACAGTGTGCGCAATGTATAATGCCTTTGAAACAATTCTTGTGTCCTCCCCCTCCCTGACACATATTCTCAAGTCTCTAAAGTTTATCTAATATCATTTCTTGTAAACCTACTGTAGCTCTTTGACTCAGTCTAAGACTGCCAGAAAGTTTCAATAAACTACTTATTAGGTCGGTGTTAGAAATAAGTGCTTGCCTGCTCACCCATGCAAGTGTTGGAACTGCCAGGTGAGTGCAGATTGTCAGTCACTCACCCATTTGATGAGTATGATTTTCATATCCAAGCAGTCATTTAAATTACACTCCTTTTTACTTTCAACTTTTTTGCCAAGAGATTCTCTGAATACAAACTTCAGTTTAACATAGTTTCCTTCCCTGACCGTGTTGACAGAGGTATGGTTTAATACTGGTGTACATGTATCCTTTGGGCAAGTGAAAACTAATCTAGGTGACAGCATTCTTAAAGTCATTTCCTGGAATGGGAAGTGCTTGCAAATTTTACCCTGCAAACCTGTATGCCATTTTCATTTCTGTTATTTTAGAAAGTTGGTACATAGTTTTTAAATAGTTTTTGAAATGGACCCTGTTTAACTGGCTCCCTTTGGGGCTAGGCTTATTTTGTTATAGTCTTATTTTATTATGATATATAAAGTTAAATATTCAAGAAAATTGTTGAAAACCACTTTGCTTGGACTTTGTCAGGGATGCTTCTAGCTCTGGCTTTCCAAATTATAGTGGGAAGATTCAAAGTGTGAAAGCTGTTAGCAATGACTCAGAAGTTGATGAGAGACTGAAAAACATTGAGCCAAAGATGGTAGAACTTATAACGAATGAGGTAAGGAAATAGCATGAATTAACCACACTTGATTTTGTATATAATGTAGTCATAATTTCCTAGACATTGTGGGGTGATCAGGATGCTTCCAAATGATAAGACTGTAATACAGTATATTACATGAACTAGTCAGTTGACAAATTCTGCACTTAGAATCAACCAGTCACAGTGCTTTCTATTTTCTAGCCCAACATTTTGTTAGCTTTGGGACGGCTAAATATTTTTACATCTTTTTATCCCTAACATTTGTTTCTTTTTTTTCTTTTTTCATGTTGCATTATTTTAATTAAGAGATGTTTCATTTCAATGTACATGTATTTATGGAAAAGTCAGTTACAGTACTGTGCAAAAGTAATGAGAGCGAATTTTGACGAATTTCGATGTATTTCGACGAACAGTGGCGAAAAAAGCGAATTTTTGAAGGAAACGAAACTTGAATGAATTGTCCGTGAATTTTCGATGCCGCTATTGTTTTAACATCTTCAAAATATCAGTGATGTTGGCGAAGGGCCGCTTGAAAAGTCGCTCGACTTTTCGTTGAACGTGTCAAAGTTTCATGCGAATTTTCGATGAGCAATTCGAATTTTCAAAAGGTCGTTCGCACAGCATATACGTAGGTCATTCGAATTTTCGAGCTTTTCACGTGAGGCTTTCAACTAACAAAATTCTTGTGACTGGCTCGTACGACAACTGATGGTCGCGTAAGCATGGCAACCTACGTTGCTTTTATTTGGTAAGATTTCGCATAGCAATCATTACTCAGTAAGCAATCATGGTGAAGGTATCCAACTATACACGAGAACAAATTCAAGCTCTTACTGAATGCGGTCTTCAACCTGTCGCAATTTTCAAGCAATTACGGTTTGAAGGTCTCCAAGTCAGTTATCCAAGTGTTGCAAGAATAGTCAGCAAAGTGAAACTTACCAGATCTATCAAGAACAGCACCAGGTCAGGTCGCCCAAGAAAGCTGAATGAGGCTGGTAAATCCTTCATCGAAGTTCAGATGCGAACAAATGATGAAACAACCAGCCGCCAGATCCAGAAAAGGCTTGCCAAGCGTGGTATCATGGTCCATTCGTCTACAGTCCGAAGATACCGCAAAGAGCAAGGCTGGACTCTCCAAAATACCCGATACTGCCAGATGATTCGCAAAGCAAACAAAGCAAAGAGGTTGGAGTTCGCCCAGCGACTGATCAACACTGGAGACACGTTCGACAATGTTGTTTTCAGTGATGAAAGTTCTATCTCCCTTGAACACTTGTTACCGAAAGATCGATGAACCTACGAAGAGGAAACCCGGACCAAAACACCCTTTGAAGCTTCATGTGTGGGCTGGCATCAGCAGACATGGGGCAACAAAGATCTGCATCTTTGAAGGCATTATGGAGGCTAACCTATACTGCAGTTTCTTAGAAAGCACGCTGATCCCTTTCCTTCGTGACACTCTACCGAACCACAGATTCATGCAGGACAACGATCCAAAGCATACGTCAAGAGTTGCGAAGGCCATCTTTGAAGAGAACAAAATCAACTGGTGGCGTAACCCCCCAGAAAGCCCAGATCTTAACCCCATTGAGAACTTGTGGTACGAACTGAAGTTCTACTTGCAGACACGAGTAAAGCCCAAGACTAAACCAGAACTAGTTGATGACATCAAACCCGCCCCAGCAACCCAGCAAACTTCAGCAGCCCAGTCGGCAGCTCCAGTTTTCCACTCCTGATTTAAACTACCACAGACAGAATTCACTTGAGCTGCCGTTCACTCCACCACAGAGGACAAATTCCCACCCAGATGCAGTCTCTGTTTCATTTACGTCCTCTTTGGCAGACCCGGACAGAGTGCTTGATCACTTTGACGATTTCATGCATCATTCGCAGCAGGATTTAACAGGTACACACATGTATTTCAAATGTTTGGTAATGGTAAATGTGACATATTGGAAATCTAAATCAGTTTGGAGTTGTGTTATTTTCAACGGAATGATTCATGGTTTGTCCTCGTGTTTGGTAGTAATAAACGTCATCAAGTTTACATGTAAACTCTTTTTTGTTAGGACCTTTTTTATATAAGAACGCAGAGGCTGAGATTGACCCAAATTTTAAGAACATACGAAGAACACACCCCAGGCTGAGAACCACTGGAGAAAGTTTATTATGACAACTTTCTTAAAGAACAGTATGAACTCTGTAAAATTGCAACGTAAAACTTGAGTCTATACAGTCTGAATATACACCAAGAACATACCTTCATTTCAACTGCTTTTAGGGACATACGTGAACATAAACTACGAGCTTGTCTTATTGCATGGTTCATCGTAGAACATCTTTGGCTGTATGGTTGGTGACTTAAGAACATCTTAAGAACGTTTCAGGCCCAAATAGCAAAATAACCTCTCCTTTCTTAGGCTTAGATACAGTCCCTATCGGTGGATCAAGCAAAGTGCGGCTTCCTAAAGAAGACTATGCGCATGTGAGGTCAGCTGGAAAACCGACGGCGATGGCCCTACGTCTCGTTGACAGGCTGTTCTCCAAGGAGACTCATGAAGTCCACTGTGCACGGAACTAAAGAATTCGCCGCACTGGACACCATCATCATTGCTGCAATTAAAGGTAAGCTTGACAAGTCAGTATTGTTTTGATGCTAGTGCTTGTGAGTTCAAATGGTGTTGCAGGGGAGGTAAAATGTATACAAATGAACAGGGAGACAAATGAGACATGACTAGATAACTTACCCAAACTTTGTTTGTTTCTTTTTAGCCGAAGTAACATCAGCCTTCAGCTACATGTGCCACAATACAGAAGACATGACCAAGATCTGGGAGGGATGTAAGATAAGCATTGGCAAGCGATGCCAAAACCTGAGAAAAAACACTAGGCAAGAATAGCTAAGATCGTCAGTTAACCTGAACTCGGTAGTTTTCATTTTTTTTCATAAGTTAGTCATATGAGCGAAGTTTCGAATGTGGTTATATTTTTATTATTCTGTAGGATTCTATCGTATGAGCCAAGTGGCGATTGTAAAAGTAGCTTTCTTTATTTTTCCATAGATTCGTGTTATCGAACTAGTTTCATACAGATATTTGTTATCATGCAAGGCTGGCCTAAAGTTTTCGATTGCAATTAAGTTTAAAAACAAATATTAAAGTGCCACTGAAACGAAATTTTTGTATGTGAGATTTTTGCTTAGTAATAAAGTTTCAACCTTACTTGGAAACACTGCAATTTTTTTTTTTGCATACGGTAAGCGAAAACTGCTTTTTCAGCCGTTCGAAGTTGGCTAGTTAAGCCCAAAATTGGCAGCCATTTTGGCGCGGCCAAAACAGCCTAGTGACATCACTGGTTGTATTACTCTCGTGCTGCGCTGAAAATTTAGAGTGATTATGGGAGAAGAGATTACTGTTCGAAGCCCCCCCAAAAAAACATTTTAAGGACATCTCAGAGCTTTAAAGCAGATAATAACAGTAGCCTTGGACATGAAGAGGTCGAGAGTCAATCCTGGGCTTTCCAGTCTATTTAATTGGATATTTGCAGGATATTTTATGTAAGCAAGCAAACAACTGGGAGTTCTTAAATCGCAAAATGATTGGGACTCTTAGTGAAATGGCCAGCACTCAATTAAACAATATCTACACTCATAAAGTAAAAAAGACATGAAAACAAGAGAAAGCGGCTTTTGAAGATATTATCCGGACTGCTGCTGCACGAATAGCAGCAACAACGCTTTGAGTTTTCAAGTCGCTTCGCTTGGAGGAAACCGGACGCTTTGTGAGTTTCACGGCAGACGAGATTGTGCCACAGTGACCTTTAGTCTAGTGGCATCTGCTACGTCCTACAAGTTATCACAACAGCAACAATTTAAGAAACCCTCTTCTTTTATATGAGGGAGCGAATTTAAACTATAAAGGTAAACTAAGCTGTCATGACCGTACAGGTATGTTTTCAGGAAACAAGAAAAAGCGTGACAATGTCGGCGGCGAAAGGTCATATATGCAAATTGGTTCAAATTCTGTTTAATAAACCTTCGAAAGGAGGGTAAACTAGTGACGTTTTAATGAATTGTTTTGAACTTGGATACTATTAAATGAAGATCATAGACATAAGTATGTGCTAAAGAACTCAAAGTAATCCATTGGCCATGAAATATTGCAATTGGGAGATATGTGTAAAAGGGAAGTGAAATTCCCGCTTTGTTTACACTGATACGTATGCGGCGATAAAGCAAACCCTGCTGCGGATCACAATTTTCAAAGATACATTTTGTCTACCACAAGAACTCTTACTTATTAGTATCATAAAAAGATACCCTCTGTGTGCAAAGAAGTACTCGACTCAAAGCTTGTGGACCGTTAATAACTTCGTGATTGTGCGGATGGCTGATGCGCTTACGGCTTTTAATGCAGTAAAGTTGCCGAGGATACTAGTATATTCGAACCTTGTTAATATACCTTGTTAATAGATAAACGTGAGAATCCAAATTTCAGAACCAGGCTGAAAACAGGCGACGAAATATCGTGTTTAGGCTTCAGGATGTGATATAAAAGTTGCCACACTTGTCTTCGAAATCTCCAATCGAGTACTCAAGATGTTCGAAAAGTATACTTAGCTGTTCTAATCTGTAGCACTTATTTTGGTGAATCTACACTCTCTGGCGCCCTCCAACGTTTATGATGTGTATTTCCTGTCAAGGCTGGACACAAATTACAAGGTAGAAAACTAGTAGGTATCAACAATATGAAAAATAGACTTGAATAAATCAAGTGAAAACAAGAGAGAATCTGTAGCACTTCTTGCGTGAATACAACCAGTGACGTCACAAGGTCCTTAAACTCGGTTCCAGAGCCCGGACACAGTTTTGCTCCAAAAAGTCGATTTCAACAGCTAAAAAAACCACAGTAAGGAATAAATTGCATCTTGAGTTGTTGACACACTGCTTGCTCCTCACTACTGTTTTTTCAATGTTCGTAGTGTACTAAACAGTCCTTAATTTGAGAGTCGAGTTTTGTCTTCTTAGAGGAAGGAACAATTAACTCAGTAACAGTAAGCAATCTGCAGTTGTGTTGACACGCCGCCTGCTCCTTACTACAATTGCCACGGCCAACTATGTTCTCAATGTTCGTAGTGTTCTAAACAGTCCTTAATTTGAGAGTCGAGTTTTGTCTTCTTAGAGGAAGGAACAATTAACTCAGTACTCGATAAATTTCCCATTTTCAAGGCATGGCAATGTTCTCATCGAATAGTGGATTTTTACACAGTCGGGATAAAACAGTCTAACTGGAAGTGTGAACATTGTGACTGGATTCTTTCGACAGCGGTAACAATAAGTTACAGGTAAGTAAGTCTAATTGCAATCAAAATAAATCATGTTCACCTACATGTTTCGGTCTTTGAATAGTTTTCTCTCCTTGAAAAAAGGCTTTCCTTCTGTGAAGCGGTTTATAAAAAAACTCGTGCGTGCAGTGAAGCGAAAAGAGTATTATCACGGCCGACCAGACGGCAAGTAAGCTGAGGCGGTTTCGTGTGCAAAAATGTTCAGAGCAGCCCTTGGAAGGTTTTTCTTTCGATAAATTTCACATGTTCAAAGCGAATGACAGTATTCTCATTATTATTTTGAACACGACCGGGGATAAAACGGCTTAAATCCGCCTTAAATTTTGAAAAGAAATTTTCATGTTTGTGTTGACACGTACAGGTGTGCTTCGAAATTCACATTCGTCTGATCAAATTGAATTACAATCCTTGTCACATTAAATTGCATTCAACTACATGTTTTTGGCCATAAAAACTTTTTCTTCTGTTTTACAAGAAGGCTTCCTTCCAGGACAAGAAAGAGCACTAATGAGCACTGAAGCGAAAAATGTTTCTCACGCCCACGGGAAGTGATGTGGTGTTGTTTGTTTTTATACCTTGAAAGTTCGATGATCTTCCCTTTCCTTTGCGCATCAGTTCTTCGATATTTCCCTGGCTTGAAAGTTCGTTTCTTCAAACTTGCGCTGTGTCTTGCGAATTTTCGATCGAAATTTATTTGAATTTTCTTGTGGGCGGTACAAATGTTCATTCGAAAAGTCCGCGATGTTTTGAGGAAAATTCGCTAGAACAAAGGCCGACTTTCGTCGAAATTTGCTCTCATTACTTTTGCACAGTACTGTACAGTACTGTGCAAAAAGAATGCAGACGAATTTCCTCAAAATTCGGCTATTGTTCCCGCAAAATATCGTAGACATTTCGAGCGAAGAATCGTGATTTATTGGGCGATATTTCAAAGAAAATTCGTTGAGCGACACGAAAATTTGCTAATCTAAGAATGATATTTCGATGAGATTTCACCAGAAATGAGACGAAGATTTGCATAGCTAAACGAAAAATCATAATCCCGAAACGGTATTTCGTTGAATGTCGGTGAGCGTATGGTATTTATGAATGAATGGAATTGACAACTGTACACACAGCCCTTCGATGACCTTCAAAACAATTAAGCTTAAGCAATTAAGCCGAGTGTCAGCACAACCCGAATGAAACTATTCAGAAGAATTCACAAGATATTTCAAAAACCGGCAAGCTTAACGTTTATGTGATTGATAGTTTACCTATGAAGAGATACAACAGTGTGATGCCCTTACCATTTCGACTGACAATAACGTTTGATCTAAGCTTACATTCTCCTCTCTCGTGAAGTCCTTCGACTTTCCTTTGCCGTTCTTCATTCACAAACAACTCAACATGTTGAGTCTCCTGTCGAGGTGTGGTGTTAACCTCCACTGCCGTAAAACGAATGCCTAGCGTGTGCCAGTAATGTCAAGAAATGCACCCTCGAATTCCCTCATGGACTGACGCCATTTTGGAATTCATTCCATTGTTTGCCCTTCATATAAGGAAGGTAGGTCCCAGTCTTCAGTGAGTTGTGTGTGTTTGTAAGAGGTGAACGAGACATATTGAGATGAAACAAAAACTTTACTTTTCCAGTTCAGACGTCTTTAACTGTACATTAGTGTCTACGAGCTATTTAATTTAAAAGGGAGTTTTACATGTATGTAGGTGATGAAAGGCAAGTTATTGGTTATAATCATTCAAAGTAGTTGCTTTGTGAGTCACTGCGCGTTTTGATTAAAACAATAGACCTTTCAAAAATTCGTCGAACTTCGTACGAAAAATCGTTTCACTCGAAATTTCTTTAAATTTCATCAAAAAGCACTGAAAAGTCCGAAAAGTAGCAAATTTCGTTTGCATTCTTTTTGCACAGTACTGTATCATTGGTTTTAGACTACATGTAGGTATCTACCACTGAAAAGTGAAGTCCACTTGATGTATTACTGTGTAAATGTACATTTCTATCAGATGAGAAAATTGTACCTTCTTTGTGTTGTAAAAGGAAATGTTGGAAAAATAGTGGGAAGTGACAAAAGAAGAAACTTAATTATACATGTACTATATTGTACTGTTGCAGAAAATGAGTTAGGGTTCCCAAAAACAAAATGTGAATAATGTCTTTCTGGGAAATGCTCTTTTTTAAAAATAAAATTCATGCTTGCATTTACAGTAGTTTTGGTTCTTAATATTTGGTCAATTACCTACATCCTCAGCTTACATGTAGTCTTTCTTGGCATTAAGTTGGAATGGTATTTGGCAATTGTTGTCACTACAGTTACACACAAATATATGTAAAAGTTTATTTCAAAAAGTAACCACTACCTGAGTGCAATGTATTAAATTCAATACGGCGGGCGGAATTCTCCAGCAGTCAAAAAGAATCGTTCAAGCCTTCTGATTAATAACACAAAAATTCTCCTAATGAGAAAGTTGTTTGGCTGATAGAATACTCCTCATCACTGAAACGTATGTGATTTGTCGGTGTCTTGCAGATCAGCTTCAGCAAATAATTGATCTGCTCTCCACTGACAAATCACAGTGTTTTGCTCAACCTCGTCCAGTAATTGTTATTTATTTTTCAGGTTGTTAGTGAGATTATCTCAGTGCTCATTATAAGAGATATATACTTTTGCAGATAATTTTATTATAACTGCAAGCAAAAGAGATACTCAAATTATCTCAATAAGGGAGTTAGTTAATACTAAGAAAGAAAGAAAATTAAAGAGCAACTTTTTAACATAGACAATTGACACACTTCTCTGGTTGGTTCAAATTTTCAAGAAAAAAAAAACACAAATTACTTGATTACAATCTATTGGAAATTCAGTGCATGGGGCACTATAAATCCAAATTAGTTGTGTTAGATTTCTGAGAGACAGGAAAAAAACTCCGCCATGTAACGCAATGCAGCAATTTAATTTCAACACAATTCAAGGGGGGCTTGTCATTTCACAAAGCACTGAGTAATAACTGTGGCAGCATTGAACACAACACGTAACAAGTTCAAAATTTTTCAGCTTCCTTACCTCCGTGAAAAATTATGTGCATTTTGCTTTTTTCAGATTATGGATCATGGTCCCCAATTATCATGGGATGATATTGCAGGGCTTGAATTTGCCAAGAATGTTATCAAAGAGATTGTTGTGTGGCCAATGTTAAGACCGTAAGTAAATAACTCATATTTTGTCTTGTCACTATTTTGAGGCTTAGGAGGCATGTCCCAAAAGGGAAAACTAATTCAACATGTGTTGAGATGACATCAAGAATGGACAGAATGTCATAAAAATGATCTGAAATTGAATATTAAACAGTTTGGAATGCAAAATGTGGATATCAGTTTGCCCCAAATATAGAGTGATATTTTAAGAAATGTTCATGTCGTGTAGAGGTAACGGGTAAATTTAGGAAAGTACCGGGAAGCCATGTCTGTTAATGATTATTAATAAGTATGGTTAGTTTTTAGTCTTTTCTAAATATTCATCATTTGCCAATTTTGCACCAGCTAAAGATCACAGTTGATAAATGTGTCAATTCCAAACACTTACCCAATAGGTAACTCTTTTTATCCATGGAGCTTATGATTCTGATAGTTGTTATCATGATTAACATGCTATTTATACGCCATGAAGGTCTCTTGGACATTCTTTATCTCTCCTAAATTGTCTTGTGCAGCAAAACCTTGATGAACATGCATCTTCCATCAGCCATTTCAGGTGGTGCTTACTGCGTCACTTGTGACACAAGGTGTTAGTATTGCTGTAACTGTATCTCATTTTGCGTTTTAACAAAAACATGTCTTTTCTTTCTCCCAAAAGTGACATTTTCAAGGGTTTGCGTGGTCCTCCAAAGGGGATCTTATTATTTGGGCCTCCAGGAACTGGAAAAACATTAATTGGTAAATATGAATTGTTCATATCTTCATATGTGATAGTACATTGGACAAAACTGGTCTGGATCTACGTCTTACTACAAAAGTTTAAAACAACTAGCTGATGCAAGTAATTATGTGATATTCCTAAACTTAATTAAATTCCACGCATGAAAAGTTACAGGTATTTTCATATATCAATGAAACAAGCAAGCCTTGCATTACAGTGCATCCAAATTTGGTAACTGAATCACAAACAGATGCAAAATCATTTGACTTTTGAGAGAAAATAGTCACATTTGACATGTTGTGCGCAGAACATTGTTATGTGTTTATGGATATTTTGTCAAAAGTTGACATGAAAGCGGGAGAAAGATGTTACAACTTATTTGAAATGTGATAATGTCTTCAGACATTCATCTTCTTTAAGCTGTTGATCTTGCCACAATATCAGTCTTCCACCTGTTCTGAAGATTCCAGCCTATAGCTCACACTTCGCACAAGCCACAAAATGCTGCTGTGTTTAATAAAGCGTTGTCGTCCAAGAACGTCAGACACTGCTCTTTGCGTCTCTCAGAAAGTTGCTGGACTTGTCTCTGGGCTCATCCATCAGGCACTACCATTTTCTCACATTTTCTTGCATGACAGCTTGAAATTACTCCATTGGGTTTGCCTTGTGGCCCTTTGATGGTAGCATCACAACTTGAATCTTTGATTCTCTAAACCGCTGATGTATTACAAGATTATAGTGCTGTTTATTTGGATTATTGTACCTTTCTCTTGCTTATGGCAGTGTATCAGGTTCAAAATTCAAAGGTTTTAATTGTCCCTGAATCCTTAATTTCGTCTATACAGATTTACTAATACAAGTACTTACAATAAATTGGTCAAAAGTTTGGATTCATTTAACTCTTGAATTCATCAAGTTACTCAATTCATTTTATTTACTACAAATATTGCTGTGAAAATAAGTTTCTAAAGGTGTCTACGAAACGAAGACCTAAGACCTAAGACCCAAAAATGAAGACTTGTTTTTGTACAGGCCTATCAAACCAGAGACAGTCAAACCGGGTCAACGTTTTTCTTCAGACACCAACTGACGCAAAATCAATGGGTCTTCGTTTTGTAGATAAGGCCAGCTCAAACTACAAAAGGAAGACCCTTGTTTAAATGCTTTGTTTGTCGTCAGCTGACGCGAAATCAATGGGGTCTTCGTTTTGTAGATAAGGCCAGCTCGAACTACAAAACGAACACCCTTGCTTAGATGCTTTCAAATGCTTTGTTCAAGTGTTATGCAATATCGCGGACCTTCGAGTGTCGAGGCAGCTTATTGTGGACTGTGGTGGATCAGTTGTTTATTTATGTCCTCCGTTTCATTGTTTCGGAAGTGAAAATGCCCTGAAGCAGTTTGCCCAAACAAATACTGTCTACTTTATTAACTGCGTGGCCATGAGCAAGGCACAGTTCATGGTTTACCCGTGGTTTATTTATTTATTTTTTTTTAGTTTCGTCGGTGACCAGACTCAAACTTCCACTCGGCCAAATTTGGAATGACGCAACCTGTGATGTTTACTCACCAAAAGCTGTTGAAACATTAATACAAGGACAATGTTACGGATATTGTTTTCTTCACTTTGGGTAAAATATATTTTCTTTTGGTTTTATCGAAGCGTTGGATTCGAAGGGAAATAATAAATACGCTAAAAAAAGGTATTACATCAGCCATGGAATGCGCTGTCGTTGCAGCTTTCACTTTCTCTATGTGGCAAATAAAATCGTGTTTACTTTGCAAGTTTATTTCGGCAGAAGCAACAGTCATTAATTTATTTGCAATTTTTCAAGAATTTCTTGTGGTTTTAGGCGAATGAGGTAAATTCTTTGGCTGTGTCATCGCAGCGAGTTCGGTGATCAGAAGGAAAATTAAATATTTGCAAGCCAAGCAAAGAACATGTCAGAACTTGAACTCTTAAAATTGACACTGTGATATATCTGTCCGTAAAACCCTGATTGGCCGTTTTTATACTACAAGACACATCCGTCCAGAAGGATAATGCGTCCTCGCCATTTTTATACTAAAGACACATTATCCGTCTGGACGAACTTGGGCAAACATTTGTAGTTCGTCTGGTTATACATCTCTAGTATAATGACGGGCACAAGACGTATTATGCGTCTAGATGAACTATACTTCGAAATTCATCTTGAACGACGAACTAGGAGAGACAGTTCATCCAGATGTGCCCATCTTTATACTAGAGATGCATAACCAGACAAACTGCAATTGTTTGCCCAAGTTCGTCCAGACGGATAATGCATCTTTAGTATAACTAGTGAGACAATCTCAGATAGTGCAGAGTGTGATTTACGGCTCTGATGTAGTAGTCACACAGGTCCTCACCCCTGCTGTTCTCTCCTGTGGTAGTCAACTAGGCCTTTTCACTTTTGCAGAATATGAGTGGACGAAAACTTGATAAGACATAATCTTAGCCGTGTGTATGTTTCATGTTTGTGTTTTGCCCCCCAAAAAAACTTACAATTGCCATTTGTCAAGATGGTTTTAAATTTATTGTGGTATTTTATCTTGAGTGTCGTTCATTTTGTAGCATTACTTTTCACACCAACGTTTGTAATTTGATACTTTTGTTTTCCTCGCCATCATATGCAACAAGATACCTTTGTTTCCACGAAAATATAACAAAGATGTGTATTTTTTAACTTACTGCTGGAGATAAATGGAATATAAAAGTTAAATATCTACTGAAAAGTTGAAGAGGAACGATTTTGTTTTATTCAAAACATAAATTTTCATTTCACCGATAAACAAGAATTAATCTAATTATCAAATAGTCATGTCGATTCATGGAATAGTGTGTTCCAATTCTGTTGCCATCTGAGTTGGTGTAAACAATAAAACCACATCAAGCTAACACACAATGCTATTGAGTAATACAACTGAGGAGCGTTTCAACGAGAAGTATTGAAGGTAGAGATCTTTACTTGACCGAAATTATATCCCACATTGTTGAGTGAGTCACCTCATCGACTGATTTAAAGATTATATTTCTAGCAGACTACATAACAAAGTAATTGATCCTGATGGGGGAATTCACTCCAATAAAAAGCAGTTCGAGAATAATGGCAATGATCGTGGTAACAAGTACAACAAGTAGTTGAGTGGCCCAAGGAAGGCTGAACCTTAAGCCTAGACAAAACTTCGATGTTTCAACATTGTTTTATCTTTTCTTACCTATCTGGAGGGAGAAACAGCGAAGAGAAAAGACGAGGCGCATTTAAAAGTAAACGAGAGGGATGCGCTTTGTTTAAGGCTTCGCATGTCTTTGATGTAAAATTTAATAGCTCTCATGATGATTTCTGCTTTTTTGATGCAAGAGTTAAGGCTTCTATGACCAGGATTAAGATCTATAGAACAAAAGTTTGACAGAATAAGACGGGCGAAGTGATATCTGCTCAATGCACGTGTAAAGCTGGTGTTGTGAAACTTATTAGCCCACATGGGGTTTTTGTTTATGTATTGTTTGTACAGAGTTCCAGTGACATTTATGATTGACAGTTGATCACAGTGCTTTCAAGATTATATCGCATGTGTTTTTATGATTGAGTTAGTTGTGAATACGAGTCATCGACTAAACAAGTTTCGATAGTCTAATGGATTGCGAGATTTCTTATTCAATGCAATGGTGCCCAACGTGGGGCAGTGACCTTGACACTAATGAGGAATGGCCGAAAAACTAGTGCGCACCCGCGCCAAACGTGGTGGAAATTGAAGTGTAATGACAAAACTTATAAACGAAGCAGATGATATTCTACAAGCTGATGAAATGGACTGTTCGTTCGTCCATCAGCAGACGCTGGAGTTTATGCACCGCATTCACCGGGGAGTTCAGGTACGACTTTTCAAATACCAAGTAACAGTAACATTAGCACAGTCACTTATCCGAATTTGGCTAATCCCATGACCACTCAACCGAGAGCAAAATTACCGAAACTAATTTTGCTGAAATTCAGAGGACATGTTACGCAATGGCAAGGTTTCTGGGACAGTTACAACAGCTCCATACACACCAATCCACAACTGAGTCAGATTGATAAGTTTAATCACCTGCATTCACTCTTGGAGGGGCAAGCAGCATGTTCAAGACAAGGTCTAACTAGATCTGAAGCCAACTACAACTCTGCGATCAATCTATTACATACAGTACTGTGCAAAAGTAATGAGAGCGAAATGGGCGAATTTCGTTCTTTGTCTCTGGAAAGTTCATCCAAAAATTCAAGCGTCTTTTCGAATGTCTTGAGCATTATTTCTTTAAAACAAAGGACAAAAATTTGCGGCATTTTCAAGACCAGAACGACAATTCTTTACCAGAGGGTTCATTCCCCTTGCAGTATGCGAAATATCGCAGTGCAGTGTGCTGACCAGTATCGAGCCATCAATGTACCATTCTCTTGTGAACAATTGCGGTCACGTTGACGCTTTACTCCTCTATAAAATTTGCTGTTGTTAATGTGTTAATCCATCTTTCATGGCAAAGAATGTAGAGAATTTCAATCCTTTGATCGTTTTCAATGACACGAACTCGCTAACTTAAGCTTTGCCATGTCACTGTGCCAGCAAGGCAGGTACAAAAGTTGGACCGCTACTCCGGGTAAACTTGGATGAAAGTAAAATTCTTAATAAGGGCTTACTTAAGGCCTACTTCACCTCAAAATTCATCCAAAGTGACATCAAATTCAGTGATCGATGGACAAGCAGACTTGTTGTTTATCTAGTGCCAGGTCTCCACGTGCCCAGTCCCCTCAGCTGTTATCACGTTCGCCGAGTTCTTGTCTGCCTGCCATGATGGATAGTATATTATTCACAACAATCCCTCTTTATTTCACACTCGTAAATAAGAGATGGAGATGTGCGACCGCGCTTGAGCATGTTGGAAGTGCAAAGAAACAGGATTAGGGAAGGAAAAGTGCAGAGATGTTCGGATGGCACATGCAAAAGGGAAAGACACGGTATCCGGTCGTTTCGCAAATGAGTTGTTTTGCCAACGTCTCAGTCGCCAACACCTTAGGTTGATTCGCCAACGTCCTAAGTCGCTTCACCAACGTCCTACTGTTCAATTCACCAACGTCTAAATAAAAGTTTACCTTCACTTGTGTGTGTTTTCATTCATTTCAATACCTCACCTAGAATTATTTTCCATGCAAGAGCACCTCATTGTTTACAACGACAGTTCTCTGCAACACTAGCCCTCCCGCTAAGATTTTTTTTTGTATGAACACTAACGGGGGGAGGAAGTGTAACTGATTTATAACAATCAATACAGCATGAATGTTACTAAGACTACGAGTTAAAAAGTCTTCAGCCGAGTTAAACAGATCTGTAAAAGACTGACCTGAATAGTTTGATAATAGCTTTGAACCTTCGACGGTAATATCGCAAGGTTGCGCAGAGCCTGGGTTCATTGTGGCTGCACCGCGAGTACTTCCGCAAGTAGCATTTCTTGTTCAATGAAAACAGCTTGGCAAACAGACCATTTGAGCTTGCGAGCTTTAAGACTGCAACAAACAAAGTGATATCAGCTTTCTCTGGACATAAGCAAGGTAAGTTTGTGAGAAAAGGCTTTGAGATATTACTATCACTCACGATGATACTAACGTTTTTATCGCGCACGTTCTTGTTTTGCTCTGGCTTAATTCATCTTACTACTGGGAATCGATGGGAAACTTAAGGAACAGAGCGAATTTTGCTACAAAGTTTGAAGGAAAATTCGAGGAGAGCAAATTTTCGCTCGAAAAATCGGGCCAAATTGTCAGTAGACACGCTGCTCAAAAATTTGCATGGACTAAAACAATGGGCAGCGGGAAAATTCGTGAACAAAACTTCGCCATTGTTCGTCGAAAAGCCCCAAAATTCGCGAATTTCGTCGAATTACGCTCTCATTACTTCTGCACAATACTGTAGGCGGTTTGGCAAGCCCCAGAACATCATCTCTAAACACATGGACGAGATGCTTAAGATTCCAGGGTGTGTCAACGACAACGCCTCCAAGCTTCCACTTGGTTACGATAGGACAAGCATCAACATATGTGGTTTAGAGTCATTGGGTGTTAGTTCTAGTCAATATGGAAGTTTGTTAATTCCCGTGATAATGTCAAAGTTACCACCCAAAATCAGAATTCAGGTTGCCAGAAATACAGCACACAAGGTCTGGGAAATGTCCGACTTATTAGAAGTTATAATAAAATGTATTATCGTTTGTCTCACGATGTAGTCACTTGAGATGTAGATCGCGATGTTTCGACTGCTTACTGCTAGTCTTCTTCAGGCAATAAGGTCGACTGATTGCTCAGTATCATTTATATTACAAAGGTCGGCTGTGATTGGTGCATTACAATCCTCCTATTATTCCATTGTTCCAGCGAGTATCTTTTCCCTCAGTGGTCCGCTGTTGTACCGTTCTCTTGTTGTGTATTTTGATTGTGGGCACCCATGCTTCAGGAATTTCAATTCCACTATCCCTGTTGATGTTATTAGGGTGAAGTCTTATGTCAATAGCTTCCTTGACCCTACGTGTGTACCAGTGAGGATCTCGATCAATAAACTTGACCTCATTCCAGATAGGATAGTGGCCGGTCTCGTGGGTGTGTTCAGAAATGGCGGAGGTCTGGGTTCGGGCGAGTCGTATATCCCTGTCATGTCGTTTGATCCTCTCCTGCATAGATCTCCCAGTTTCCCCGATGTAGACTTTGCCAGGCTCACAGGGAATCCTGTAGACAACACCATCCTGTTTAGCCGGGTTGACAGTGTCTTTTGGTCGCACTAAGTGTGACCGAAGTGTTGTGTCAGACTTAAAGACAGTACAAATGCCTTGTTCTAGGCAGAGGCAGAGAGACTCCAAAACTCCTTGAACATAAGGTAAAACAGCAGTGGATTTAAATTCTGCGACGGGCTCTCTCCTTGGGGTTGTTTGTGCCTTTGTGATCTTCTGTACAAAAGAGGAGGGATATCCGTTAGAAACAAGTACAAATGACATATCTTTCTTCTCTCCAGTGATTACTGATGATTTGGTCACGAGACGTTTAGCCTGATCATACAGACACTTCACAATACCACACTTTACTGACTGAGGGTGGTGAGAATCATACGCTAGGTATTGATCAGTATGTGTTGGTTTCCTGTAGACACTGGTGGTAAGGCGGCCATCAGGTTCTCTGTAAACTGACATGTCGAGAAAGGCGATCTTGCTCTTATTCTCAATCTATATGGTGAAACGGATTGATGGTTGTTGACTGTTTAGGTGTTGCAGGAAGACGTCAACTCTATCCTGATCCAGGATGGTGAAAGTATCTTCTACATCACGTTTTCAGATCTTATGCTTGCAAGGTGCAGACTCTATTGCTTGTTCACCATGGAAATAATAGGAGGATCGAAATGCACCAATCACAGAGTGGTTCATGTAGCAAGAACTGCTGCTGATGCAATGGCAACCAACATCAGTCAACTTGCCACCAATCAATTTCCAAACAGCATGATTCATCTGCCCCAAACAAAACTTCGCAGGAAATGCACAACACAACTCTTGTAAGCCACACAACAGAACCCACAGCTACTACAAACGACAACTACTGCTAGTTCTGGAATGAAAGGAACAGTCTTGCTGCAAACTGCTCGGGCTGTTGCCACTAATGAAGACGGGATGAAATCAACCAACGTCCAGATTTTATTCGATAATGGAAGCCAACACTCTTATGTTACCAACATGTTAAAGTCGTGACTCAGTCTCAAGCCTCTGAGGAAAGAAACGCTACATTTGAACACATTTGGAGAACAACAATATCGCACACAAGACTGTGATGTGGTGAAAGTCCATTTGGGTAAGGCTGGTTGTGAAGAAATCGAAATTTGCACTCTTGGTTTCCCAGTGATATGTTCGTCATTGCCAAACAAGATTGACGTAAGACAGCTTAGAATTTGCTTATGAATTCAATGAACACGGCGATGAATCGATAGACATTCTCATTGGATCCAATTGTTATTGGAACGCAGTGAATGGCGAGGCAGTAAAGAGTAAACTGGGTTGGCTTTTGTCTGGACCCACCAGAGAGAGAATCTCGAGCAATCATATTAGTTCTCATCTAGCGATTACAGGGGAGTTAAACTCATTGTATTACACGAACAAACATGACAAACTTTTGAACACTATCAAGGACTTTTGGAAAACCGAATTGATCGGAATCAAGGAGCAACTCAGCACAGGAGTGACAGAAGGCGCTGATTTTCTAAGGGATCCAAGCTACGATGGAAAGCGATACGAAGTGGGTCTACCCTGGAAGGAAGATTGCATGCCTTCTTCCAACAATTATCAGATGTGCTCATCACGACTGAAATCCTTATGACAAAAAGTGAGCCAAAAACCTGCACTGTTAAGCAAATACAACAACATTCAAGAACAGGAGAAAAATGGAATCATCAAACGAGCAGAACAACTTTGCAGTAATGAAGAAATCAACAAAGGGATTCATTTTTTGCCACATCGTACAGTAGTCCGCAAGGAACAGGAAACAACGAAGGTCCACATCATCTATGACGGGTCTGCAAAATCTTCAAAACATGGAAGATCGCTGAGCGACTGTTTGGAAACAGGGCCAAATCTCATCCTACATATCTTTGATATGTTAGCAAAATTCTAATGGAACAGTGTTGGCCTCACAGCTGACATCGAGAAAGCGTTTTTGAATGTTGGAGTCAAGAAAGAGGATCGAGACATGCTTTGATTTCTGTGGTTTAAAGACCCCACAGCGGAAACTCCCGAAATGATACAGTTCAGGTTCAGTCGTTTAGTGTTTGAACTAAGCGCCTCGCTTTCTATTTTGTGCTCCACAATCAAGCATCCTTTGAAGTTCTACAGACAAAGCAAACTGGAAATGGCAGAAATGCTCAAAAATTCCCTGTACGTGGATGACTTAATCACTGGGGATGACAATGAGAAGGCCGCCTTTGCTATTTACAAGAAATCAAAAGTGATAATGGCTGAAGGTGGATTTCGTCTCAGAAAGTGGAATTCCAACTCGGCAAGTTTAATCGAAGAAATTGCGAAATTCGAAGTGTCGAATGATCAAACTCCAGCAAGTCAGCAAACATGCGATTTTCCAGGTGTTACTAAAGAAGATGACGAGTCCTATGCAAAATCAAGCACCAGATTGAGCAGCCCAACTTCAAGTGACGGAATTACAGTCAAAGTTCTAGGAATTAACTGGGACATTGCTAACGACGAAATATTCATTAACTTTGCCGATTTGTACGAATATGGAAAGTCACTTCTGGTTAGCAAGCGATCGTGCTCAAACTCACCGTCAAGGTTTTCGACCCTTTAGGATTTCTCAGTCCTTTAGTCATTCGATTGAAGATATTGTTTCAAGTTTTATGCAGTGAGAAGGTCAACTGGTATCAGCCACTACGAGGAGAAATGAACCAAACTTGAAACTCAATATTCAAAGAATTGAAACCACTGGGGTATGTCAGAATACCAAGTTGCTATTTTTATCCAGGGTTTTCAAAGATTGATGTACATGTACAACTCCACGCTTTTAGCAATGCATCAGAGAGAGCCTACGCAGCCGTCGTGTACATTCAAGTTGTATACAGTGATGGTCGCATCGAGACAAGATTGGTCGCAAGCAAGACTATAGTCTTGCCTATCAAAAAGCAAACTATCCCTTGTTTGAAATTGCTTGGAGCTGTCATTTTGTCACAACTCGCAACAACCATATTGAAAGCGCTAGCAAAACAAGTGAATCAAATAATTTATTGGGTCGATTCAAAAACTGTGCTTTGCTGGATTCAAAACGATAAGCATCGGAAACAATACTTCAAACATTGTGTAGACAAGATCCGACAGTTGACAGCAAAGAGAGATTGAAGACATTGTCCTGGAGAATCGAGTAACGAAGAAGAGGATCACGGACTTAACTCAACAGGAATCAGCTGAGCTGAGTCGCTTTGGATAAGAACAGTACAAGCCAGTTCGTTCAAAGATGAACTCAAGTTCGTACAAAAACAATGCCAACCAAAACCTCGATGTGTGGAACAATTTGGTCTGTTTTTGGACAAAAAGAAATTGCTAAGATGTCAAGGACAGCTCAATAATGCAACCCTATCATCAGACAACAAGAATCCTATACTCCTGCCTTCCAAGCATCCTTATGTGGAATCGATAATTCTTCAAACTCATGACAAAGTCTAGCACAGCTCAGTCAACAACATGCTAACAACCTTTCGTGAAAGATTTTGGATTCTACAGGGGAGACAGGCAGTGAAGTGCATTTTGAAACATTGCATTACTTGTCCAAGACTCGAAGGCCTGCCGTTCTCAAGTTACAATGTTCCCGACTTACCAAGTGTTTGCGTCTCCGAAAATCCACCATTTACACATACCGGAGTACACTTTGCTGGGCCTTTTTTCATTTGTGGAAAATCGATTACTGAAAGCAACAACAATAAGTGCTATGTTTGTTTATTTACATGCACTTAAACAAGAGCTGTACACCTTGAACTTAAGCGAAATCTTTTTTTCTTACGCAAAATCTTACTGTTGAGTCTTTCCTGCTGGCATTTCGCCGCTTTACAAGTTGTCGGGGACTGCTTGCAACTTTAATGTCTGATGAAAACGTTCCAAGTATCCTCCAAAGAAATTGTCAAGATTGCACGATCGAAAGAAGTCTTGCATTATTTAGCCATCAATGGTGTCAGCTGGAGATTTATAGTCGAAAAGGCTCCTTGGTGGCTTCAGGGAGAGATTAATCCGGAGTGTCAAGCGATGTATGAAGAAGTCCATTGGCAGAACCACCTTATCCTATGATGACTTAAGCACCTTGCTTGTTGAGATTGAATCTGTGGTTAACTCAAGACCTCTCACTTACGGGCGACGAGTAACCAATACTCTGTATGACAGTCATTTTGAGGTTATCAGCACCAACGAATCGCTTACGCGAAGAGCAAGACATCGCCACATCTTATTAACCAATTCACTGGCCAATGGAGGAAAACCTATTTGTTGAGTCTCTGAGAGAGACACGCAAGTCACAAAGAATGGAAAGGGAGCTGATATAGCCAGCGGAGATGTAGTCATTCTCAAGAATGATACATCAAACAGAATGTTCTGGAAATTGGCGAAAGTGGAGGAGCTTTTGCCTGCAAAGGATGGCAGTATCCGAGCTGCTATTGTCAAGGTCTCGAATGCAGATCATAATCCTTGCCTGTTAAAACGAAGTGCCAAACATCTCTTTCCACTTGAAGTCAACATCAACAATGACATTGACTGAACCGAAGAGTCTGAAGCCAAACCGACGAGCTTTCCCCCTGTTTGTGATACGCCAAACCCTTCTGCAAACACTAGACCACCTCACAATGCTGCGATGATGGGCGAACTTATGCAAAGATTTTGTACTTAAGACAAATTTTGTATTCAATTTTTTGTATGTTTGTTCACAAATATAACCCAAACCGGGGGAGTGTGTCGTGAAACTTATTAGCCCAAATGGAATTTTTGTTTATGTTTTGTTTGTACGGAGTTCAAAAGACATCTATGGTTGACAGTTAATCACGAGACTTTTAAGATTATATCGCATGTGCTTTTATGATTGAGTTAGTGTTGAATACGAGTCATCGAATAAACAAGTTTCAATAATCAAATGGATTGCGAGATTTCTTATTCAAAAGCTAGTGCTAACGGATATGGTAAACATGTTGGAGCATTATTATATACCATACTTGACTTCTCTGAAAGTGGCCTCAAGCAAATTTCCCCCAATACCTCTTGCACAGAGAAGCCTCGCAGTGGCATAAACCAGCGCAACGAACCTGGAATGTTCCAATTCTTTTCGAGGATATACTGATGATAAAGCATGATTGTGATGCAGACAAACAATAGAAGACTGAAAAAAGGATTCAAAGAAAAAATGAGAAAGAGGCATATTCATCATGTCCATCCTTTGCTCAACATGTTACGAGGGAGCAGATAATGGACCTGTGTAAAGAATTAAAAAAACTTGCAAAAGAAATCAAATGCAGTGATTATCAATTTGTTACAAGGCAATGATTGCGAACAAGTAACTGTGAAAAAGATAGATCATTTTGCCAAACATGCTGTTGATGTTGATCATGACTATGTTCCTGGAAAACATAAAAGAGATGCAACTTAGATGGAGTAAGATGCTTCTGAATGTGAATTAAATCAGCTTTTCATAGAAGATTCAATTCACTGTTCTGAGGGAAATGAGCGTGAGCCACTAGACATCAACTTTTCATCTGACTTAGTCACTTCCCATTCTGTAACAATTTCCAACTTACCTGAACCAGCGATGGAAACTGGCATTGCTATTATAAATGAAGAAAACTTGGAGGTTGCCGATGTTCAAAGTAATGATGATTTTACAATACCCAGTCCCTCGTAGAGTTACCCAGATGACTTGGATTTAAGTGAAGAAAACTTTATATTAGTCTGCGAAGAATGCATGAAATCCATCAAAATAACCAAAGATGGTATTTTAGCGTTCAAGACAGACGAACACTAATAATAACTAAACTCCGTTTATTCCGCTAACAACTCAGCACTCGAACAACAACGGCTTTCTCAACAAGGGCACGTGTTTACAATTGAGGGTATTGCTAAATCCCCCTCTAAGACCTAAATGTCTTATGGTAACGCAAGAATGTTCTAGAACTGTCACGCAAGGAATGTTGGGAGCACCACAGTACCCCCCTACCAGTCTGAGAGATAGTCCGAGAAATGTGCTGGTTGACGACTTGGGCGGCCTGCTCGGGTCAAGGTGGGTGGGTGAGAATGAACTTGAGTTGGAGTGCTAGTGTTCTCTCGAGGATCTGGAAGTGTTGGAGAATGTGGAGCAGAAACTTCAACTGGATGCTCAATAGGACCAGCATCATCCATCAGCTTAGCAGGCTTTAAACGGTCAACTGTGATTTCCTTGGTCTTGCCATTAATCTCCAGGGTAAAGTGTTTGTCAAAACGGCAGAGAACCCGAAAGGGACCATCATAAGGGCATGTTAGTGGAGGTTTGTGGCTGTCACGCCGCACATACATGTGGGTAGCTGTATGGAGGTCAGGAGGGAGATAAACATCACGACGACCATGCCATCTCGTAGGAACAAACTGGAGGTGCTGCATGGAAGAGCGCAGTCTTGACACGAATGAGGATGGGTCCTCGATAGTAGGGGCAGAGAAGAAGTCGCCTGGCAGATGGAGTGTTGTGCCATAAACCAATTCTGCGGACGTACATGACAGGTCCTCTTTGAGGGTGGCACGAATTCCAAGAAGGACCATAGGGAGGTCGTCAACCCAATTACTACCTGCCAATGGTGCTTTCAGGCCGGTTTTAAGGTGCCTGTGGAACCTCTCGACAAGACCATTTGCCTGTGGGTGGTACACTGTGATGCGGAGACGTGTGGCACCAAGAAGGTTCATTAGGGAATGCCAAAGATCCGATTTAAACTGCTGTCCCCGGTCAGAGGTTATCGTCGTCGGTACACCAAAGCGCGAGATCCAGCCCGTCAGAAGAGCAGAAGTGCAGGACTCAGCAGTGGCATCAGCCATCGGAATTGCCTCAGGCCAGCGAGTGTAGCGATCAATGCAAGTGAACAGGTAAGTGTAGCCCTTGGATAGAGGTAAGGGACCGACAATGTCCACATGAATACTATCAAAACGGCAGTCGGGTGGGGTGAAGGCCTTCAGCGGGGCTTTGACATGCCGTTGCACCTTGGATTGCTGACAATCATGGCAGGTACGGATCCAGCAGGCGATGTCCCGCTTCATATTTGGCCAGATGTACCGTTCGGATATGAGGCGATGAGAGGCTTTGATGCCCAGATGAGACAAAGAGTGCAGGTTGTCAAAGATGGCTCGATGCATCGTTAAGGGCACCAGAGGACGGGGACGACCTTGGGAGATATCACAAAGGAGAGTTCGTCCGGTGTGCGAAAGAGGAACCTGTGCAAGCTGCAATGAAGTGGAGGAGGTTGAAAGCTTGAGGAGCTCCCCATCTAGTTCTTGAGCAGAAGCAAGGGCTTCAAGGTCGATTGGGGATTGTTCCAGGGCAAGGACGTTGCATGACAGTGCATCAGCGACACGATTAGCTTGACCTTCGATATGGCGGATGTCTGATGTGAACTCGGAAATAAAGGCCAGGTGCCGCGCTTGTCGTGGTGAATGTCGTTCAGCACTGGAATGAAGTGCAAAGGTAAGAGGCTTGTGGTCCGTGTTGATATGGAACACACGGCCCTCTACAAAATACTGGAAATGTCGGACAGCTAGGTAAGCAGCCAACAGTTCACGATCAAAGGCACTGTATTTGAGTTCCGTAGGGCTCAACTTCTTCGAAAAGAAGGAGATAGGTCTCCATTGTCCATGAATGAACTGTTCAAGGACTGCTCCGACAGCGAGGTTTGATGCGTCGGTCGTGATGCAGGTGGCGGCATGTGGGTGAGGATGGACCAACATAACTGCCTCAGACAAGGCCACTTTGGCTGCGTCGAATGCTAGTTGACAGGAGGCAGTCCATGTGAAACTGTCCGCTGCAAGTGCCAGGTGTAGGGGCTGTAAGATCTCAGCACGCCTGGGGACAAAGCGGTGATAATAATTGATGAGGCCCACGAACTGGTGCAGTGCCTTCTTGTCTTGGGGAACTGGAAACGTGCAAACTGCTTCAACACGGGTAATGTGGGGACGAATACCAGCTGCGCTAATGGTATGGCTCAAGAAGTTCACTTCTGACTTGCCAAATTCGCATTTAGCTGGGTTGATGACAAGGCCGTGGTCAGATAAGCGCTGAAAGAGGGTCTGAAGATGTTGGAGGTGCTCAGCGAGGGAGGAGCTAGCAACCAAGATGTCATCCAGGTAGACAAAAACAAAGTCCAGGTCACGACATACATCGTCAATGAACCGCTGGAAGGTCTGGGCAGCATTTCTTAAGCCAAAAGTCATACGGCAGAACTCGAACAGACCAAATGGAGTGATAATGGCCGTCTTAGCGATGTCGTCCATGGTAACAGGAATCTGATGGTAGGCACGAACCAAGTCGATCTTGGAAAAGATGGTTTTACCAGCCAAATTGGATGCAAAATCTTGGATATGTGGAATGGGGTAGCGATCAGGAGTTGTGATGTCATTCAACCTGCGGTAGTCCCCGCATGGGCACCATTCGCCATTTCCTTTTGGGACCATG
>NW_028301536.1:9470000-9505000 GCF_042242905.1 Orbicella faveolata | reverse complement strand
ATAGCCGTAGATAACGCAATTCTTGAATTATGTGACTCGTGTGACTTCTTTGCTAACCCTTAACTCAAGGGAAAAAAACAATTAAATTTAATCGTGACTTTAAAGAAAGAAAGCGGTTTGTAATAGTGTTCGTATCTTCATGCCCATACATATCCCGAAGAAAGTTCCAGATTAAGACTATTACGTCATCGGAGATGTCACAACGGCTACGACTGATGGTGCGATAATAGAGTTTGTGTTGATCAAGTGATGTGATGTCTACAGTAATCAATGAATCATCAAAGATTGCTTTGGAATATGCACTGCGTTGCGACTGTAGTACTAAGAAAACAGTTAAATTTTAAAAGCGCGGTTATAAGATCTAACAGATCTTCTTGTTTTTTTTTTTAGTTTTGTCGGTGACCAGACCCAAACTTCCACTCGGCCAAGTTTTGAATGACGCAATCTGTGATGTTTACTCGCCAAAAGCTGTTGAAACATTAATACAAGGACAATGTTACGGTTATTGTTTTCTTTACTTTGGTTAAAATATATTTTCTTTTGGTTTTATCGAAGCGTTGGATTCGAGGGAAAATAATAAATACGCTAAAAAAAGGCATTACGTCAGCCATGGAATGCGCTGACCTTGCAGCTTTCACTTTCGCTACGTGACAAATAAAATTGTGTTTACTTTGCAAGTTTATTTCGGCAGAAGCGACGGTCATTAATTTATTTGCAATTTTTCGAGTATTTCTTGTGGTTTTAGGCAAATGAAGTAAATTCTTTGGCTGTGTCATCGCAGCGAGTTCGGTGATCAGAAGAAAAATTAAATATTTGCAAGCCAAGCAAAGAACATGTCTCAACATGCAAGGATTACGTCGTTGGTTGGGAAATAACCACCGTACCAAAGATAGCCGTGGATAACGCAATTCTTGAATTATGTGACTTGTGTGACTTCTTTTCTAGCCCTTTACTCAAGGGAAAAAACAATTAAATTTAATTGGGACTTTTAAGAAAGAAAGCTGTTGTTAATAGTGTTCGTATCTTGATGCCCATACATATCCCGAAGAAAGTTCCAGATTAAGACTATTACGTCATCGGAGATTTCACAATGGCAACGACTGATGGTGCATTAATACAGTTTGTGTTGATCAAGTGATGTGATGTCCACAGTAATCAATGAATCATCAAGGATGGCTTTGGAATGTGCACTGCGTTGCGACTGTAATGCTAAGAAAACAATTAAATTTTAAAAGCGCGGTTATAACATCTAACAGATCTTGTTTTTTTTACTTTTGTCGGTGACCAGACCCAAACTTCCACTCGGCCAAATTTTGAATGACGCAACCTGTGATGTTTACTCGCCAAAAGCTGCTGAAACATTAATACAACGACAATGTTACGGATATTGTTTTCTTTACTTTGGTTAAAATATATTTTCTTTTGGTTTTATCGAAGCGTTGGATTCGAGGGAAAATAATAAATACGCTAAAAAAAGGCGTTACGTCAGCCATGAAATGCGCTGACGTTGCAGCTTTCACTTTCGCTACGTGACGAATAAAATCGTGTTTACTTTGCAAGTTTATTTCGACAGAAGCGACGGTCATCAATTTATTTGCAATTTTGCGAGTATTTCTTGTGGTTTTAGGCAAATGAAGTAAATTCTTTGGCTGTTTAATCGCAGCGAGTTTGGTGATCAGAAGGAAAATTAAATATTTGCAAGCCAAGCAAAGAACATGTCAGAACACGCAAGGATTACGTCATTGGTAGGGAAATAACCACCGTACTAAAGGTAGCCGTGGATAACGGAAGTCTTGAATTATGTGACTCGTGTGACTACTTTGCTAGCCCTTTACTCATGGAAAACACCAATTTAATTTAATCATGACTTTTAAGAAAGAAAGCTGTTCTTAATTGTGTTATTATCGTATCGTTCATATCGTTCATGCCCATACATATCCCGAAGAAAGTTCCAGATTAAGACCATAACGTCATAACGTCAGCCAGCAACTGGTCCCAAATTACTTTCTGTATCCTTACAAATGTCCTGACTTCCATCTCCGAAAGATTTTGCCCCAATTTTGAGCAAATAAACATTTGGTCCACGGCGACCGCCATTACGGTGGCTTGCATACTAAATTAGCTAACTTGACAAAATTCTCCCGGGGGGGGCATATGACGAAAAGAGCTGAAAAATGGCCTGTAATTGGCTAAGGATAAGATCATCCCACTGTCCAAATTTGGTGAGAATCAAAAGTAACGCCAATTTTCTGTCACGTTTTCAATCTGTGGTCACGGGAGTGACCAAAATCGATACGTCGGTCGGGATAGAGTTTTATTATTAAATTATATGACTTGTGTGACTACTTTGCTAGCCCTTTACTCGTGGAAAACACCAATTAAATTTAATGATGACTTTTAAGAAAGAAAGCTGTTGTTAATAGTGTTGTTATCGTGTCGTTCATATCGTTCATGCCCATACATATCCCGAAGAAAGTTTTAGATTAAGACCGCTACGTCATCGGAGATTTGTCAACGGCTACCACTGATGGTGTAATAATACAGTTTGTGTTGATCAAGTGATGTGATGTCTACAGTAAGAAAAGAATCATCAATGACTGCTTTGGAATGTGCACTGCGTTCCGACGGTAGTGCTAAGCAAACAGTTAAATTTTAAAAGCGCGGTTATAAGTTCTAAAAGATCTTCCTGTTAACCACCTGCCCATGGGCCGAGCGCGGTTCATGGTTTACCCGTGTTTTTTTTTGTAGATTTGTCGGCGACCAGACCAAAGCTTCCACTCGGCCAAATTTTGAGTCACGCAACCTGTGATGTTTACTCGCCAAAGGCTGTTGAAACATTAATAGATCTCATCTCCGATATTGACTTTCGCGGGAAAAAATTAAAAACCCAGCGCTCGTCAAAAATTATATTTTTTCACCAGAAATTTAGCTCGGAACATATACATATTTATATTCCTTTGAATCGTCGATGAAATGACGTTTTCCGGATATTTTTTCCTTCGGGGTCAACAAAAGCCTCCGATTACAAAATCACGCCAAACCCACACGTTGCAAAAAAATCTCTTCAAAACCCTGACTTCGAAGCGATATAACACTTCGGCGTTAATAGTTACCACACATCGGCAGACGGTAAATCTATTTCTTAACAATCCAGCTTTATCGTTGTAATATATTCGTAACCGGAAGTTGTGTTAAGCTGTTGTATTACCCAAGATGCTTAGAGAATAAAGTTGTTGTGTTGAGCAAGCCTCGTGAACTTGTGTTGTTATGTCACCAAGCCATACTTTTGCTAGTATGTTTCATTTTGGCCACGAGAATGGGATACTCTACATGTACGAAGACGCATGAGAAATCCAGTGAAGTTTTTATTTTCTCCGTGTGAGGAAAAAGGTTTGTTTTCGACCGAGGCAACTTGATCAAAGTTTGAGCACGTGCTATCAAAATGGCGGGAATTGGACCGTTTGGTCGTGTCGGGGAGTTCAGCCCTAAACGAGAGACTTTTCGTTCCTTTGTGGAAAGAATGGAAATGTTCTTCATGGCAAATAATACCATGGAAGAAACAGGCGAGGGTAAAGAGGAAGCCAATCTCGCAGTTAAAATACAAAACGTGCTATCTTTCTGACTGAGATTGGACCCGAAGCATATTCTACCCTGAGCAATCTGCTGGCGCCAGTGAAACCAAAAGACACTCCATTTGCGGACATTGTCAAAGCATTAGAGAAACATTACAATCCAGCGCCATTGGAGATAGCAGAAAGTTTTCATTTTGGAACTCGCTATCAAAAACAAGACGAATCCATCAGACTTTATTGTGGCCTTGAAGAAATTATCGATTCATTGTAACTATGGGGGGTTCCTCAACCGAGCTCTGAGAGACCGTTTTGTGTGCGGATTGAACAATCCCAAAATACAGAAAAAACTTTTGAACACCGAGGATCTTTCTTTTGAGAAAGTGTGCCAGATTGCAAAGTCAATGGAGATGGCAGAGAAGAACACCCAAGAATTCCGTCCTGTCAGTGCAAGTGATGACAGCCAAGGCATAGTAAATAAACTGTAAACTGTAAACACTAAGGAACCTCATGTTACCGGTGTGGTGGTAAGCATGCTGCACCTAAGTGTAAATTTAAGTCAGCAGAATGCTACAAATGTAGCAAAGTAGGTCACCTTGCATCAGTTTGTCGCAGTAAAGATGTTGAGTCTAGCATGAAAACAAAACAACCAGGAGCTATAGGTAATGTTCATGGTGTGTTAGAATCAAACACAGAAGGTTGTGATGATAATGATGAGTTAGGTATTTATTCCATGTATGCAGTTGGTACAGATAATCCTACCAACAAACGTTATACTGTAGAAATGACCATAAATGGTTCACCATGTGCAATGGAAGTAGACACTGCAGCTGATTACTCAATAATGAGTAAGAGCACACATTTTCAGAAATTCAGTAATTTTCCACTTCGTCCGTCAAAAGTTGAATTGAAAACCTATACAGGTGAAACCCTTACAGTGTGTGATGAAATGCTGTGTGATGTAGTGCACAAGGGTCATGAATATACATTGCCAATTATTGTAGCTGATTATGAGAAGAAGCCTACTTTGCTGGGAAGAAATTGGTTAAACCATATAAGGCTTGAGTGGGGTGAAATATTTAGTTTAACAAGATCCGAGTTGGAAAGTGCCAAACGTCAACTTGATAGTTTACTGGTTAAACACAGTGAGTTGCTAAAAGATAGCTATGAGGGCATGAAAGGGTTGGAAGCACACATCACCATGAAAGATGGTGCAAAGCCCATATTTATTAAGCCACGTAGGGTTCCATATGCACTGAAAGATGAAGTTGAAAAGGAGTTGGATAAATTAGAGAAAAATGGGGTAATCGTTAAAACTGACAGATCAGACTGGGAAAGCCCAATAGTAGTTGTACCAAAAGCTGACAAATCGGTTAGAATTTGTGGGGACTACAAAGTAACCATCAACACAGCTGTTGAAGATGAGCAGTATCCCCTTCCCACCCAACAGGACTTGCATGCTGCCCTCTCGGGATCAAAATTTTTCAGCAAACTTGATTTGTCGCATGCATATGCTCAGCTAAGTGTTGACAAAGCAAGTCGTGAGTACCTGACAATTAGCACACACAAGGGACTCTATTCCTACACCAAATTACCATATGGGGTTAAATCAGCACCTAAAATATTCCAAGCTAAAATGAATATGATTTTGCAAGGAGTAGAAAAATGTGTGTGTAAGCAGGATGACATTCTTATTGGTTGTGTCAGTTGGCAGTGTCAGTGAGTTGAGATCTTTTTTGGGCATGGTCCAGTACTATCACCCATTTCTACCAGATTTGGCAACCACACTAGCACCATTACATGAGCTCCTCAAAAAGGGTGTCCAGTAGACATGGACAAGAGTGTCAGCAAGCATACGAAGCTTGTAAACAAGGTCTCACAGTGATGCACTGTTGGTGCATTATGATGGGGACCGTGAACTGAGACTTGCTTGTGATGCGTCCAGCTATGGAATTGGAGCAGTTATTGGCCATGTGATGGATGATGGTCAGGAGAGGCCAATAGCCTATGCCTCTCGGACACTGAGTTCAAGTGAAAGGAACTATGCACAAATTGAGCGTGAAGCATTATCAATTGTTTTTGGCGTAAAAAAATTTCACCAGTTTTTGTATTGGGGTAGATTTACCCTGATCACTGATCACAGACCATTGTTGGCAATTTTCAATCCCAAATCCGCTATCCCCACACTAGCAGCAGCTCGAATGCAGAGGTGGGCTCTAGTACTTTCAGCGTATGACTATGAGATTGAATACAAAAGATCTGAAGACCATGCCAACTGTGATGCTCTCTCAAGGCTACCACATGAGGACTCCACAGTGGGAAGTGAGGGTGTGGTCTACAGTGTGAGTGTAATTGATGATGATTTTCCAATCACTGCAGAAGATATAGGAAAGGCAACCCTTGTAGATCCTGTACTTGGTAAGGTACATCAATTTGTGATGTCAGGTTGGCCAGAAGGGTGTCCTGATGAGACCCTCAAACCCTATCATAATAGAAGAAATAAGCTGTCCAGTGAACAGGATTGTGTCCTTTGGGGCTCTAGGGTGATTATTCCACCAATCTTTAGAGCCAAAATGATGGGGCAGTTGCATTGGGAACACCCTGGTATATGTGGTATGAAAACAATTGCTCATACGTGCATGTTGTGGCCAAAAATGGATCAGGAAATTGAGGAAGCAGTGAGAGTATGTACAGTATGCCAAAATGTTAGAAATGCCCCACCCAGTGCACCCCTTATCCCATGGAAGTGGCCAACTAGACCATTTCAACGGATCCATATTGATTTCTGTCAGAAGGGTAATGATTACTTCCTTGTAGTAATCGATAGCCACTCAAAGTGGATTGAATTGAAACATAACAGCTCTACAACTACTGAACGGACTATTGATGAGCTCCGTTTAATTTTTGCTACTCATGGTGTACCTGAAGAGGTGGTGTCTGATAACGGACCACAGTTAACGTCCACTGAATTTGCCGAATTCATGCGCAAAAACGGCATCAAGCACACGTTGGTTCCACCCTATCACCCTCAATCTAATGGGGCAGCGGAGAGGTCTGTGAGAGTTGTTAAGGATGCTTTAGTTAAACATGTGCTTGAGGGTAAAGAGGGCATCTCTATGAAACACAGTCTTGCTAATTTTCTATTTCGGTATCGCACAACCCCTCACAGTACAACTGGTGCGACCCCCGCTGAGTTGATGGTGAAGCGTCGCCTAAGAACAAGGTTAAGTCTGATTAAGTTGTAGATAATAAGCAAGAGAAACAGAAAATGTATGAGGATTTGAAATGTAAGAGGGGAAGATCCTTTGTAAGAAATGACAGGGTGCGGGTACGAAACTCGAGGGCTAATTCTAAGACTGATAAGTGGATTCCAGGCACTATAATTAAAGTTTGTGGGCCCAGAACCTATGTAGTCAGGACAGGACACAAAACCAGATATGTACACACTGATCACATGATAAGAGCACATGACAATGTACCAGATGATGTCAGTGAGCCAGATATCGTGGTGCCTGAATGAAGTGGTCAGACAATAAATGATGAGAATGTGAATCCTCTCGATAGTACTTCTGAACCAAATGTAGATCTACCTGAAAGCGAGGATACTGTTGTATCTCCTTTAGTTGTAAGTAGTCCACCTACAGTTTTGCGAAGATCTCAAAGGATTAGAAAACCAGTTGTTAAACTTAACCTGTACTTGTAGGTTATCACTATGTCTTGGGTATAAGTGCATCCTGAAAATCTGGGGGAAAGCAGTGTAATATATTCGTAACCGGAAGCTATGTTAAGCTGTTGTATTACCCAAGATGCTTAGAGAATAAAGCTGTTGTGTTGAGCAAGCCTCGTGAACTTGTGTTGTTATGTCACCAAGCCATACTTTTGCTAGTATGTTTCAATCGTGTTAAAATTTCAGCGAAATCGAACAAAACCAGAATTAATTAGAATTTTTTTGTGACCTCACTCCCCAGACTTGACCTAACAAAGGAAGCAACGGTCGCCCATAGCAACCGAAAAACACGAACATAACAAAGCCGACGTTTCGGCCAAAAACTCCAGAATTATCGCCTGAGAGCTTAAACGTGAATGGGAACGTCTATTTTGAACTTTTTTCAACTGATTTAGACGAAAGACTGGCCTCGGTGGGCTACAAAAAAGACCAAGAGACAGAACAAGACAGCAGAACAAGCCGATAATATTTCATCGCATGGCTTTCGGCACGAAAACGAAAATACAGCTTACTTCTGGATAAATTCAGCCTTAGAAGCCAGCAACCGGTCCCAAATTACTTTCTGTATCCTTACAAATGTCCTGACTACCATCTCCGAAAGATTTTGCCCCAATTTTGAGCAAATAAACATTTCGTCGACGGTGACCGCAATTACGGTGGCTTGCATACTAAATTTGCTAACTTGACAAAATTCTCCCGAGGGGGGCATATGACGACAAGAGCTGAAAAATGGCCTGTAATTGGCTAAGGATAAGATCATCCCACTGTCCAAATTTGGTGAGAATCGAAAGTAACGCCAATTTTCTGTCACGTTTTCAATCTGTGGTCACTGGAGTGACCAAAATCGATACATCGGTCGGGATAGAGTTTTATTATTAAATTATTTAACTTGTGTGACTACTTTGCTAGCCCTTTACTCGTGGAAAACACCAATTAAATTTAATGATGACTTTTAAGAAAGAAAGCTGTTGTTAATAGTGTTATTATTGTGTCATTGATATCGTTCATGCCCATACATATCCCGAAGAAAGTTTTACAAAGATTAAGACTATTACGTCATCGGAGATTTGTCAATGGCTACCACTGATGGTGCAAGAATACAGTTTGTGTTGATCAAGTGATGTGATGTCTACAGTAAGAAAAGAATCATCAATGACTGCTTTGGAGTGTGCACTGCGTTCCGACGGTAGTGCTAAGCAAACAGTTAAATTTTAAAAGCGCGGTTATAAGATCTAACAGATCTTCTTGTTTTTTGTCGGAGACCAGACGCAGGCCTCCACTCGGCCAACTTTGAATTACGCAATCTGTTATGTTTACTCGCCAAACCTTGTTTCTTCAGGGTCAACGAAAACCTCAGATTACAAAGTCACGCCGAACTCACGCTTTGCAAAAAAATCTCTACAAAACCCTGACTTCGAAGCGAGGCATGTACTAAAACCCGAAACAACAAAACGAAACGAGCGAAACGAAACCACCGAAACTAGCGAAACGACCGAAACGAGTAAAATAATAAGTAAATAAATGAAAAAGTTAAAAAAAAAGAAAAACCAGCCTTGACCTCTGGCACGTTGCTATGGCAGCCTGGTCTCGTACCCAGATCCACATGTGTGACATCGTTACATCTCAAACGTGAAAGATGGATGAGCGCGAGGGTGTCAACGTCGACCACGAAGACATCGAGAAAAAGGTGAGTATTTTTCACGTTTTGAATGGTATTCTAGCTAAAACATGAAATTTAATTTCAAGGAAAGGTTTCCTGGTCGTATAGTGGATTCTTAGGCGGTGGCGAATCGACAACGCCGAGCCCAGGATGTACAGAAACACAATCTCAATTGTATCCGTGAGAAGCTGAGCGCCTGATAAGAAATTACTTCAAGAACTGCAGGAGTCACGAAGGCCTGATGTTAATATGATTAAAGCCTGTCAAGTCGCCCTCGTTTTTCTTTAGAGATATTATATATATTAAAGAAAGTCCTGGTTCGCACGAAGAATGCTGCAAAGTCATTCTCGAAAAGACCATTCGATTCGCCACCGTCTAAGAATCCACGATACGACCAGAAAACCTTTCTTTGAAATTAGATTTCTTGTTTTAGCTAGAATACCATTCAGAATGTGAAAATACCCACCTTTTTAGTGCAGAGTGCACTATTGGGATGGTTATGGGGGTTGCCTGCCGCTAAGGATCTAAGGCACTATGGCGCTAAGGTGTAAACTTTAATGTTTGTTTAATTAATTAATTTCAATTAATTAATTAGTCTAGAGGCAAGGAAGTAATGGGAGTAGGGTGGGAAAGGTACATGTGTACTCTACGTAAAACACATTCCATCGCCGTCGCTTAACTTTGAACATCGCAAAGCTATATATTTGTTTCAGGTAACCCCTTGCTCTCCTTGTGGTAGCATTCTCCTTAGAACAAAACTAATTTGCCCTAAACGCATGCGTAGATTAGTTAGGGTTCGTGGCTTCTATATTAGGTGAGGGATACATTGCATACGGAATCACGCACAAATGTTGAGTGGTTTTCCTTATGGTAGAGCTCAACATGTAAGACGCATGCGTTCTAGCATTGTTAGTGTTATACACTATCTTTACACGCAGTATTTTATATATCGTGTCATGCGACCAAGGACGGCAGTTATTTTTCAGGTAGCGCCAGTTGTCCCTTTTTATTGCAAAAGTGAAACGTTACTGTGGCTGCGTAGCTTTTAGAATTACAAACAGGTCGGTTCAACAAATATCATCTGCTGTTTTCAATCTACAATAGTGTGCTTGTCGGAGTTCAAATATATTGCTTCTCCTTAGCGACTTGTTTATTTCTTGCCTTAATTGTGTCTGTAAGAGAGACCAAAAAGTTCTCAAGTTAGTGGCTTTAATACTCCGCAAATTGTGAATTTGTAACAAAAGAAACCAGGAAAATGCTCAAATATTGCTGCAGACGCCGTGGCACCTAATGAAAGCACAAATTAATTTAATCAGTCTTTGAGGAGACTCATTCATATCGGCCAAGTAGCGCTGTTTATCTTCAATACTTTTCGTTGAAAAGCTTCTCAGCCATCAATATCGTTGTGTGTTAATTTTGAATTGTTTTATTGTTAACAACAAAGGTGGCAACAGAAAAAGAAAGTGGTATTTCGTGACTATCTGATAATTAAATTAGTTCTTGTTCATCGGTAAAAATTTGCATTTTTAGTAAAACATCGTCTCTGTTTCGTTTCTACATCAGATATTTAACTTTCTTTCATTTATCTCCAAAAAACAAGGACATCTTCCGTATGTTTTGGAGAAAACAGGGGTTTCATATTACATGGCTCTGCGAGGAAAACAAAAGTATCAAGTTACAAAGTTGGCGTGAAGAGCTAAATTGTCACGTTTGCTGCTTCAGCGTATTGTTGAATTTAAAATGAACGAAAATCAACTTAAAACACCAGTAGTAATTAATTTGTGCGTAATGTTTGGACCTTGAATGAAAATAGAACCTTGAAACATACACACTGCAAAGGGGAAAAGCCGTAGCAGACTACCAAGGTAGACACAAACCGGAAGTGAACCGAGTAGGGGTGAGTACTTATGGGACTACTGTACCAGAGCTATCAATTGCGCTCTGCACTATCTGAGATTGTCTCACTAGTTCTCAATGTCTTCCTGCTCGACACGCTTGCGCACATCCACCTTTCAGGTGTGTGATGTCTTGATGTCACACGTGTGGCTTACGAGCAGGATCTGGGTATGAGATCCGGCTGCCATAGGAACGTGCTAGTGATCAAGGCCTTTTTCTAACTTTTTTATCTATTTACTTATTGTTTTACTCGTTTCGGTGGTTTCGGTGGTTTCGTTTCGGTCGTTTCGTTTCGTTGTTTCGGGTTTTAGTACATGCCCGAAGGGATATATCACTTTAGCGTTAATAGGTACCTCATATCGGCAGTGGTAAAATCTATTCCTTCACAATCCAGCTTCATAATATTAAAATTTCAACGAAATTGAACAAAACCAGAACTAAATATAATTAGATCTTTTTTGTCACATCGCTTCATTGCTTGAGTCAACAAAGGAAGCGACGGTCGCCCATAGCCACCGAAACGCACGAACATAACACGAACCGACGGTTCGGTCAAAAATATTCAGGATTATTGCCTGAGAGCTTTTCTCAGGTTATTTAGACAAAAAATGACCTCGGCGGGCTCCAAAAGAGAACGAAACAAAAAACAGAACGAGACAGTGAGAAGAGCCGATAATTTATTCAATTTGTTCACCGCATGGCCTTCGTTACCTTCAAGTTAAAAAAACAGCTCACCTCTGGATAATTTCAGCCTTACAAGCCAGCAACTGGTCCCAAATTGCTTTCTGTATCCTTACAAATGTCCTGACTTCCATCCCCGGGGGGAAGTACTTTGGGAATTTCTGGGTGGGGATGTGCCGCTGGGACCCTGGAACCCTTAGTCTATACCAGAGCTAGTTCAGCTGAATTTTGCTACCCTATACTAGAGTAATTTCCCCAAATCCCCCAATCTATCGACACTGTTGAGGCTGATATGCATAAATTTAAACTTGCCGATTTGATTTTTTTATATTTTTCAGTGGCAATTCCTGGATTCCTTAGTCTAGATAAAATCTTCGACCAACTAGTCAGTTTTGTAAAAAATTATACCCTATTCTATACCCAAACGCTCTGATTTATATACCCTATCCTAGAGTAAACTGCTTGAAAAGCATACCCTTCACAGCGGCACATACCTATAGATCGTTTTCACGTGACGTCATCACTTTCTAAAATCCAAAACTAAAGAGCCACCAAAGTGTTTATCCTCTTCAGGCATAACAGGCGGTATATTTATATCTGTTTACAATTTTACAGCTCAATAACGTGCTTCGTTTGGAATCCAGAGCATTTTGAATTTCAGGGTTATGGAGGTGCGTGACACAAGGCTACGATCGAGTTCGTCGAAAAATATATAGCTGGTTTTCAGTGTCACGCAATTCAAAATAGATCAAAATAAAAATCAAAACCGGTCAAAAGATAAAGTCCAGAATCTGGAAAATGAAAGAAGGTAAATACGCAAAGACTCTCGCCAAAACTCTGGTCACAGCAATTTATCTCATGCGAGATATGCAGAGAAATTTTTTACCCAAATTTACAGAGATTTGTATGGAGACGCCATGCTGGTGCCCATCTGTATGGGCACCAACATGGCGGCCGGAAACCAGCAGAAACATCTGTCACTGAGTTTTGCTACAAAAGCGTGAATTTATCCCTCGAGGAACTCTAAAACATTAAAATAATACTTTTTCTAAGACATGAACTGTTCAGATAGTGAAGTTCCCCGAAATAAGTCACTTTTTTTAACCATAATGACTGCTCTCTAAGCAGTCATGTAAATGCCGCGTCACGCAAAACCTTAGAAATTCAAGCGTAGTGTACCACAAAACCAAGAACCCATTCGGAGCGAAAATTTGTATGAATATTAGTTTTCAGCTGCTCTTATACATCATTTAAGTTAAATCCAGGAAGATCAATAGTTTTGTAGTTCGAATTTTAGTGACGTCATGTGAAAACCAACAATACTTATCTCGTGATTTTGAGCCTTTTTAGAAGTTAGAGCATTAGGAAAAGTGGTTATGTAAATGCTTGTTTGATCAGTACTGGTAATCAGTCGCCTAGATAGCCAAAGGAAGTTCCAGATGTTTACACTATTTTCCGGCCGCCATATTGGTATACCACGGAGGTACACCAACATGGCGTTTTCATACTGGGCTCTGTAAATATCGGCGAAACATTTCGACGAATATCTGAAGTTTCGGGAAACGCACAGGCCTAGAACTTGGAGAAGTGTCTTATTTAGTTATCTTCTATAACATCATAATTTCATAGCTTTTTCCACTGGATGGTTTTCGATTAATTTTTCATTGCGAGACAGTGAAAACGATCTATATAGCCCATATATGGCAGTGCCCCCCCCCCCCCGGGCTTCCATCTCCGAAAGATTTGGCCGCAATTTTTGAGAAAATAAACATTTCGCCGACGGCAATCACCAATACGGTGGCTTGCATACTAATTCGCTAACTTTACAAAACCCTTCCGAGGGGGGGGATATGACGAAAAGAGCTGAAAAATGATGGCCGGAAATAGGGTAGTGTTGATCAAGTGATGTGGTGTCTACAGTAATCAATGAATCATCAAGGACTCCTTTGGAATGTGCATTGCATTGCGACTGTAGCGCTACCAAATCAGTTAACTTTTAAAAGCGCGGTTGTAAGATCTTAAAGATCTTCTTGTCTTACACTATTCGCACCCTTTTTGCTCATGGATGATGTAACATCCATGAGTTTAGGAGGCATTTTACAATAACTGTCTAATTTCTCGCGCGTTGATTGGCTCATTTTTATCATCAATATGAGTACGGACGGGTAAAATTTTAATTTATGCATGCTTTCACGTTCAATTTTCAGCTGTCAAACTGTCAAATTTTTAACCAATGAGATTTTATGGACTTTTTAAGTAGCCAATCAAAAAGCGAGAAAAGCTATTGACAATGTTCGCGTCATTTTGAGTAAAATTCACCCATCTTTGTTTACGGCAAGTTTATGGCGTCTTTTCCCTTCATTTATTCCCAGCATTTGACCATTCTGGGGTCTTGTTATTGTAAAAAAACAAATTGACGTCAGTTTTTTATGCGTCTGTTCTCTTCTTGATGACAAATGTCGTTATAACATTGTCAACGTTTACTGCGGAACCACTCGCCTGCGGCTCGAAGTTCTACAGCCACTTTGACAGTGTTATAACGCAATTTATCATCAATAAGAGGACAGACGTCAATTTGTTAAGTCCAGGGGTGGGGGCAGAAGACTCCTGAAACTTTTGTACTGGACAAGTCGAATGGCACTCACTCACTCGATTCTGATTAAAAGGTTTTTGACGAGGGGAGACTAGAAAGGCGTAAATTTTTGCCCGAAAAATCGAGAGCCTGAGTACTAGTTTGTTGAGAGCATCAAAGATTGAAGTCGGCCATTTTGTTTTCAAGTGTTTTCTTTCGTAAATATGTTGGTTTTTGATTATCAACTTTTGCTCACACATGGATGAAAGCTGGTAGAGGTATTTATGACTGTGGTGAAGTATCGGTCACAACAGCACGGCCGGCGAGGTGAAAGAATTGATAGAAGAAAGCCAGAAGTGGGATCGTGTTAACTTAGCACATGGGGGAAATTTAAAAGCTCGTAGCTTTTTCTCTTGGCAAGAGAATTCGATGGCTTCCACTCGCTTTCTGTCCTTGTGGAGTCCTAGGTAAGCTTAAGTTCTTGTTAAGTTTTGGTTTCATTGTTTCGTTATGGTTTTATTTTGTATACACACGTTGAAATTCTGCCTGTGTTATTAGTATCCGACGGAATTTCAAAATTTGTAAGCTCATTTTAAAATACTTCAAGTAAGAAATTCGAATTGCCTTACGTTTTAGTTTTGTTGTCGTTCACACTTCATTTCTTTTGTATTCCATGCAGTTTGACCAGTATGCAAGTCAACCTACATGTACGATCGAGTAAATATACTCCTAAATATTCTAGTGATCATGGATGGACAAATTAAGTCCAAGAGACCGTGTAGATCTACTTTTTGCGAGAGAGATATGCTGTCCAATTGTGACCAATATAAACTGGATGCATGGTGGCTGGTGATGTAGAGTTTTTTTTTACTTCTAGAAATGAGAGATTTAAACAAATTTAAATCAAAACTTGAAATAGTTATGGAGAAGAGAATGTTTGATACTTGTCAACATAAGTATGTTCTGTAATCATTGCAAAAATCTATTAGAAGAGGCGTATCTGCAATCTTTTGAATATTACTGCATTGCAAGTGAGATTAGCACAAACAGTTACTAAGATACATAGTAATAAAGTACTATGATTTGTGTTTCCAAGAGACAAAATTGTTATTTTACTTGCATACACTACAATATGTGGTACCCTTATTATTGATTGCACCAAGCTGGGGGGCTTCTCTTTATAGTTGACTAAAGGTGCCCTTTTTTCAGGCTGGAGGTATTACAAGACTTAACAGGACAGGGATTTCAAACATTAATTGATTGTTTATCCAAGAAATAAAATGTAGTTGAGCCACATTAGGGTTGTAAAAGGGGGTTCAAGCTAGAAGCTACATGTATGTGAAAGGGAAGCCTTTCCTGTCAAAAACACTATGTAAACTGGATAGGGTATTGACCTTGGGGCAGAGCCTCCTTGTATAAAAGTTTGGTACTTCCTTTCCCCCTCCCTGTGAACATAGTTATATAGTAAAAAAATCTTATAAATTGTAAATAAAAAGATACCTTTCACTTTGGGTTCAAGATTGAAACAAAACTGTCTGAAATTCTTAGAATATTGAAGGAAATACTTTTCTTTCCATATATTTCCCATTTACCAGCAAGCTAAAATCAAATTGTTTATATTTGACATCGCTTAAAGGAAACTAGATTTTGCCAATATCCATCTCTCACTTAAGTGAAATTCTGGCAAAATACTTTTTACAGTCTTGGCATTCTCAAGTTGATTGTCTAAAACAGATGTTAAAATCATGTATTATAATTTTTGCATAATTGTTATACTCAGCTGTTTCATAATGTTAACTGAACAGGACCATAACCAGTTTACCTTGACCCAAAATGCACTGTTGACTCCCTAATATTATACATTTATTATAACCAACTTCAGTGACTAGGTGTCAATTTTGGACTGACTGTTGAACATGGTGAAATCTCATTTAACTAATGATTTCATTTTGAAACAGACAGTTGTTATTCGTTGACACTACATCATGTACAAGTTGATTTAATAACAATGTTCCAGTTCAATCAAAATTAGTTATTATCCCTTTTAAAAGTTATAAGCAGTCTGTGTAAACAACCTGTTATTTGATTTTTGTATTTATTTTCTATTTCGAGCCGTCTGGGTTTGAGCCCAGGGAACATTGTATTGTGTCCTTGGGCGAGACACTTAAGAGTCCCTGTCCATAAAAATGGAAAATAACTCGGCAAGGGTCAAAAATTCGATTTCGCTCATATTTTCATGGTAGATAGGCTAGGGCATGACAAAAACTACTGGATAGTTTTTCTGGCAAAATATCCTTTTATTTCAAAGAAATATGCAAATTACCAAATTCCGTTAAAATCGTCATTTAACGCACCATTTTATTACACAAATTTGAGAGCCTCGCATGCAAAATCACATCATTCTTCCGTCTTTAAAACACTCAAATATTTTTGTGCAATGTTTAAATGTGTACTGGGTTGATTTTAGGGAATGTTGCGTTGTCTTTTTGGGTGCAAAATAATTAAATTTCGAAGACATGTATTTCATTCACTTAAAAATACTTCGTGAATATAATTAATTTTTACTATGTGCGAAACCTTCAAATGGATCAAGCTACTGGTGGTTGAATCGCAGAAGGATGGTCTACAGATTCCTGTAAGAATTTCTTTGGGCAAATGATTGTGAGCGACGCGAGAGCTTTTCAAAGTACGTCAAAATTGCAAATACTTGACCATCCGTCGTCAAATTTCAATTTACGGGTTAGAGGTATATTTTAGCATGCGCCACATGATTTGACCTATGTTAAATTGAAATAGACACAGAGCTGATAATTTCGAAATGTTCTAACCTCATTTGCTGTAAAAGGCAGGTGCAAAACCGATTTGACGTGTTTCTCTCACCATTCGTCGCACATAAAGCAGAAGTTTGCTTTTGTTTACATAACGTCCGATGTACATCGCCAACTGTCAACTTATTTAACGGTCGAATACCATGAATCTGTGACCCTCTTTCGACACATATGATCACCACTGCATCTAAGTCTAAAACTGCTGAGTCATTTGTAGATAGTTGCTTGCTTCGCACTACACCAAAATATTACGTTTGATCATCATGGTTTGATGGCTTGAATCCTTGCTTGCAGCGGTTCCTTGTTCGTCACGCAATGCTGTCATCCTATTTTAGGGGGTAGGGGTAGGACAATTTCTATCCTAATGCGTAGCTCCGTAAGGCTTGGAATCACTGGGAGCACACAATCGTGTTGAGTAGGAAGAGATTGAATTCAGAAATGAAAAGAATGAATAGTTTACCATTGCCCCTGTTGTTATCTTTTACTCGACCACCGCTACCTACATGCCCTGCGTAATACTGTAACGCTAAACTCATACCTAGGTCTTTTCGCGCTACGCAATTATTTTTGGTTTACATGTAATACAGTGGGCTACCCTCGGGGAAATGGGTGGTGACCGCTTAATGGGGCTAGCCGCTTAAATAGAGATTGGTGTACCTTGAATATTTAATTTTTCACTGTCGGGCTATAAATTTCTTGGTGAACATTCAAGACAATCATGATAGACGTGTGTTTGAATTATCACTCGTCATGCACCTTCAATTTCAGACTCTTATCTGCCATCGCCCTTTCCAAAACAAAGTTCTTAAATTTTGGGTGGCCGCTTAATACGGGTAAAGACAATAATGAAACCCTTATCGGAATGACCAAATGGTGGCCGCGGAGGTAACCGGTCAATAGGTGTTTTATTTATAATATTTTACTGACGATAATTTTGGACTGTATTGAAAACAACATACTAAAGCCCCGCCACTAAGCAAACAAAATACGCCAAATAAAATGGCATGGCCAGGGCTATTTACTCTCGTAATTACTAATTGAATTTAGTCTGTTTTTCTCACGAATTAGACACGTTGTGATTTCCTATTTTTATTTCAGCTAGTTCTTGCTTCATTGATCTATAAGTTGCTTATGGCGATTTTCTTAAAATTCAAGTGAGTACAGGCACAAGCTTTATCAGCTGTTGCCTGAAACGTCACGGAACGTACAACAAACGTGATGTGGACCGACGCCACGTACACTATAGAACGCGATTATATAAATATACACATATTATTATATATATGAACAAACAGATGAACAATGATTAAATTGTTTCAGTTATCCCGAGAGTACTCTACACAAAATAGATCAAAATGTGCAGCATATGCCGTGACAGCATTGCGTGACGAACAACTAACGGCTGTAAGCTTGTGCTGCGCCGACACGCTTATCAGCGATGGTCAGCAATCGATCAAACGCAATATTTTGGCGAAGCGTAAAGCAAGCAACTATCTACAAATGACTCAGCCGTTTTAGACTTAGATGCAGCGATGTTCATAAGCGCAGAAAGATGGTCACAGATTCATAGTATTCGACCAATAATAGGTTGACAGTAGGCGATGTACATCGGACGTTAACCTTGTGTAAACAAAAGCAAACTTCTGCTTTATGTGCGACGAATGGTGAGAGATCGACTAGAAACACGTCAAATCGGCTTTGGACCGGCCTTTTACAACAAATAAGATTAGAACATTTCGAAATAATCAGCTCTGTGTCTATTTCAACTTATTATAGGTCAAGTCGTGTGGCGCATGCTAAAATATACCTCTAACCCGTAAATTGAAATTTGACGACGGATGGTCAAATATTTGCATTTTTGACGTACTTTGAAAAGCTCTCGCGTCGCTCACAATCATTTGCCCAAAGAAATTTTTACAGGAATCTGTAGACCATCCTTCTGCGATTCAACCACCAGTAGCTTGATCCATTTGAAGGTTTCGCACATAGTAAAAATTAATTATATTCACGAAGTATTTTTAAGTGAATGAAATACATGTCTTCGAAATTTAATTATTTTGCACCCAAAAAGACAACGCAACATTCCCTAAAATCAACCCAGTACACATTTAAACATTGCACAAAAATATTTGAGTGTTTTAAAGACGGAAGAATGATGTGATTTTGCATGCGAGGCTCTCAAACTTGCTTAATAACATGGTGCGTCCAATGACGATTTTAACGGAATTTGGTAATTTGTATATTTCTTTGAAATAAAAGGATATTTTGCCAAAAAACCTATCCAGTAGTTTTTGTCATGCCCTAGCCTATCTACCATGAAAATATGAGCGAAATCGAATTTTCGACCCTTGCCGCGAAATTAAGAATTTGTCTGATTTTTACATGCAGGCACTCTTAACTCTCACAGAGCGTCTATCCACTCAGGTGTATACATAGGTACTGGCAAATTTAATGTTGGGAGGTGTGACTTTCCAGGAGCGAAGCCACGTGTAAATTAGGGCTTAACAGGAGCTTGAACCACTCGAACGCACATTGTAATTCAAAGAAACCAGGTCGCAGTAAAATCAATCGTTAGCGTTTATTGAAAGGAGCGATGAATCAACAATATAGAAATCAGGATAACAAAATAGAGATAAACTTGTGATGTGAAGTCGTAGTAACGGTTGTGATTGTGTGGTTCGAACTAAAAGCAAAACGGTACAAAAGGCTTATGTAAGCTAATACTAGCTAAGATACAAAACATAAATCAAGGATACCGATGGAACATAAATCTTAAACTATAACGACACGATACAACTAAAACATATGTAGCAAAGACTTACTTTGATCTTGCTCCTGCGAGGGTAGCAATGGTAGAAACGATAGCTTAGCACCATAGCGATGGCAGCGATAGCATAAAATAATAGCGAGAACGTAGATGGCGTAACTAAACTGATAAAAATGTGGTGTCTCTAATTACATGACTCCAAAGGTTATATTACGAAACTTGCATTGATCACAGCAATCACAGCATGAATAGCAAAAACTTAAAAAATGTACATAATCGTTAATAAGTAATAGTTATTTAAACAAAACAAAGAAGAAAACGAGTTACGAAAGTAACAGGAGGTAACCCTGCGATGAACTAGCATCGCATCCAGAGGGTAGTAGAAGTACTCCTAGTCACTTCATGCTACAGAAACTGGAAAAAGTGCTGGCCAGCTGGGCCACGTGGCACATATGCAGACTGTACTTCCACTTCTGAGTTGCCGTTTGCTTCTTTTTCAGAACAAGTGCTTGTGCAAAACGTTTCACATGAAAATGACTTCATTTTCATGAGAATGAGCGTACAGGTGACATACATTTTCATACAAATAGTTTCGCACAAAGACTCATTTTGCCACAGAGGCAAAAGTAAACTTGGGATTGGCCTATTCATTCATGAGCTGGCTCAGGGAGCCTTTGATTTTCTTTAATTGTTATTATTTTACAATAACACATGATATATACATGTAGTTTTTTTCCCTATATGTACAAGATTACAGCTAAATAATAGATATGAAATTTTAAAATTTAATTAACCATAAACATCAGCAGCATATAAAATTAAAGTAAAAAAGCCCACGTGCGATAAAATTTCGGAAGTACTTTTTTGGCAGTCACGATCTCTTTAAGAATTTTAAGATTTCTGGGAATGAACAAAAGAAAGTTTTGAAAATCTAAAACATCTCCGCGAAGGCTTGTGCAGAAAATGCAATATTTGGCTATCAGTAGACAATAATTTAGGACTTAGCATTGTTTCATTTGTTTTTTGGTCCCACCAGTCTTGAAACAGAATCCAGAAATCGACTGTTAGTGTGCAGTTTATTAGCAGGTGATGCAATGTTTGTTCTTCTGCGTTGCATAAGTTGCATATGGGGCTTTCTGAGATGCCGCCTCGATAAAGTGTGGCCCGGCTTGGAAGCACGTTATGAATAACTTTATAAATCAATATCCCGATATCCTGAGTGTTTTGACTATGTTAATCTTTCCATAAAGAGTTAGATTTCTCCGTTGCCAAGAGTTTAGCGTTTTCTCGAGGTTAAGTACTTTTTCACCGAAGTTTAGTCTGTTAGCACTTTCTTGGTTGTGAGAAAAGAAGACACCAAGGGCGTTGATAGGTTCTTTTGGCCACTTAAAACCAAAAGGTTCATCTGTTCTGTCTTTCCATTCGTATAACCATATTGCTTCAGTTTTAGTGGTGTTTATTTCTAGGCCAGAATGCTCTTTGAAATCATTTAACACCCTCAATAGACTCGTAACAGAGTCGAGGTCACGAACAAATGCTGTTGTGTCGTCGGCTTGTTGACTTATTTTAAGCTCATGCTTGTTGACTTGGATACCTTTAATAGTAGGATCACATCATTTTTTATGGTTCTAGAGAGGAGTTTTATGCCGAGAACGATGAAGACGCCACACAACGGACAACCTTGTCTGACATCCCTCTGTAGGGAGAAAAAAGTTGAAGCAAGACCGTTATTCAGAACACAGCTAGTAACATTATTATAGAAAATTGTGATTCAATTTTGAATGTCATGGCCGAAGTTAAAGAACTGAAGTGTTTCTAAGAGATAGTTCCATTCAATGGAATCGAACGCTTTTTTGAAGTCCAAGAAAATGGCGATACCTTTTTGATTTAGCTTATCTGCGTAATGTATTAAGTCGTAGATTAGCCTTACATTTTCACCAATGTAGCGGCCTTTAACATAACCAGTTTGATCGGAGTTTATTAACGTTGGCAAGATTTATTCAATTCTCTTGGCTTTAACTTTAGTGAGAATCTTGTAGTCGACGTTAAGAAGTGAGATGGGCCTTAGATTTTCCAGGATAGTTTTATCCTTGGATGTTTTGGGATAAGCGAGATTATTCCTGGTCTTTGGCTTATAGAAACCATACCATGCTGAGAAGCAACGTTGTAGCTGGCTAGCAGATCGTGAGAGATGTCAGGCCAAAAGAATCGGTAGAATTCAGCTGGCAGACTATCAGTGCCCGGGTTTTGTTATTGTCGAAGTTCTTGAGCGCATTTGTACATTCTTCTTCGTTTACTAATCCTTCACAAGATTTCTTCTCTTCCTCGCTTAGTGCAGATTAAAAAATGGCGAGTTTTTTAAAATTTTGGGATTGATATTGGTGGAGCCGTATAACGACTCAAAACTTTTTTTCTTCGAAGGTTTCGAATTGATCTTCTATGTAACGATTTTCTGTAACTTTGAGTTTTGAGACTGTTTTAATATCACGATGGCGTTTTTATAAGCTGTAGAAATACTTACTGTGTTGCGTTCTCCTTCCTCATGTCATCTCACTTTGTTTCTTAGAATTGCGCCTTTGGTTTTCGTCAACATGATTTGTTTGAGACGTGATCAGCTAGCACGTTGAAGTTCGAGTATGATGTTTCTGTTGTGCGGGTTATTTTCCGCTCTGACTTGAAGGTCGTTTACTTTTTTTGCAGTAATTTTTCTCCATCTCGATATTTTTTCGTTTTTCGTTTAGAGTACTTGATCGTGAAACCTCTTATCTCCATTTTTATGAGGTCCCATTTTTAACTCGTGAATTGCGCGCATGCGCAAGAGCGAGTTGTAGATATGATGTGAAGAATGGCACTCGCTCGCTTGATTGGTCGATTCCTGTAAACTTTTTTTCGATTTCATGCTTTTACGTGCATTTGATAGTTTTTGGCGAGTAATAAACAAAAGAAATGGCCATCTTTGTTGCTAAGAATAGTGGTGGGTGAAAAAGAAGCCAGTGAGAATCATAAAAGAGTTTAAAACTATACGTTTTTCATCCGTGAATTAAGTTTGGCCAATATCCGAATATACTTTTGGCAGTTTGCAGCGTATATTTTATTTATGGTGTCAGTGCTTTTTTTTTTTTCAATATATATATACAGGAAAATGATTAGTGTATCCGAGAAAGAAAAAAGATAAAAAAGAAAGGAAATTAAGAAAAACGAAATACTTTCAAGCGGACGGCGGATTTGACCTCTCCACCCCTTGGTGGTAGGGCGGATTAGGGAGTTTAAGCAAATCACTACTGCTGGTGCTACTACGGCTGCCGTGACTGAAAAACTCTGGGGAGAGTACGTCTCGGTGGTCTGTCAAATTTTAATTTCAGCAAGCAAAGGGAAATACAAAGATGAAAGAAACATCGGCTAAGGAGTTTAAAATCTCTTTTATTTAGTTTCTCACAGCCAAATGACTTCGGTCAAAGGACGATGGCTGTTATTCGGTAGGACGAACAGATTATTTCTCAGCGAAAGCGAATGCCATACACTTTGTACCATAACAATTTGATGGATGAAATATATAATCTCAGAGACAAATATCTCAACGAATATCGAGTGAAGAACACAAATATATCAATACTCAAAGAAGCAAAATAACATCGTATAGTTATCCAGATATAAAACATCTTCACTAAACCCTCAAAGCAAACTCAACCGAAGAAAAACAACCGCGTGCTCAACACGAATATTTCACTTGATTCGCTTCGCCATTCCAACACCTTTGCCAAAACTTATCGTAAATTCAGGATACGGATTTACAGGCTTATGAAAGGCAACCTTGACACAATCTTTGACTTAAATTGAGTTCAAAGGATATAGCATCCAATGGAATTCTTAAAATGCCGAGATGTCCGTGAATGTGACAGGAGAATACACAAACATTTACATTGGACACATAAGTAAAACTCATTATGTTTCTACGGTAGAAACGAGAAATTGTCAGGTACCAAACAACAAAACATGTGATCAAACTGTAGTTGAAAGAAAAAAATTGATAAACAGGAAAAATACTGAACTGATCAAGGTTGCATGAAAGAATACATGAAAAAGAGAAGAGCTAGTGCAGATTTTAGAAAAAGAGAGAGTCAAAATTCCATGCAAAGGTACAAAGTATTGAAATAATCAGGGAGAAAAAGAAACAAACTGTTACAAGAAGGAAAATGACCAACCCAGAACACGGAAGAGAAATTGATAAAAAGTCTAAAAGGAAACGGAAAGCAGAGAACCTAGATCACATACAGGAAAGTGCAAAAAAGTCATCTAGAAGACAAAAAGTGAAGAATCCAGAACAGGTGTGGTGTCAGGGTGGACCAACAGCTTTACTAAAACAATTGTTGCTAACACTTGTTATATCTTCATAAAATAGCAGATCATTCAGAGCTTATATCACATACATTGGCAACTGGACTTTGGAGACTACTAAAATATACTATGAGAACTGGAATGATATACAGTCATGTAGTTACTTGCACATGGTAATTGACAGAGACATACAGCACTGCAGCCAACTATATTCATTCTGGATTGAGTACCAGTTAACAGTATCTGAAGCTACAAAAAAATGAACAACGTGGAAAATGCAGGGACAGCATCACTGGAGTTCATGCAGTTAATAACACAAATTACAAAGAAAGAAGTACATGTATTATATTTGTTGGAACTATTACTGTCAACTTCACTGAAAACAACAATGTGATCTTGAGAACTTAACATCAAATAATGAATTCAGCACCTTCTATCTATTCTTTGGTTATATTCATACAAGTACCATGAACTTCTATCATGACTATTCCAACTTGTAACAACATTTTGCACAATAGTTGAATTGTAAACTGCTAGCTTTCAACTATTTAGACTCCGTGATTGCCTTCCTCCGAATCATTTATTAAATGAACTGGCTCTTCAAGGCTTTGTATAAAGCACATAGACTGGTAAGTACCAGTTTGATTTTATCATAGTCATAATTACCAAAACAAACCGGTTGATGTAAAACCACCATAAATGCAATCAATTCACTGCGAAACTGCTAGATAATCAAAGATTAGAGGGGAACATTTGATACCTCCAATTAGCTTGAGTTTGGCTGATTTCATAGTTTTACAGCCCTTCATAGTAAATCTACTAGTTATTCCTTGTGAACTAATTTGATACATAATGTCTTGAGTTTTCATTTGTAAAGAACCAGTTTTACTGGCAGACATATTTTTATAAAACCAAGTAAAAATATACATTTCATATTTATCTGTGCAATTTCCTTAATTACACTCAAATCTGGGTGAGTCACTTGCAGCTGATTATAATCTATACTATGTAATTTTACAATCAACCCTCCTTCACAGTGCAGTTCTCACAAACTCCTAAAGATACATTAATCTTTTACGAAATATTTGGAAGTCCTTTAGAATAGTTTGAAATTTTCAGTAAGTAGCCACAAGTCTTAGTCATCAGTACTTTTTGGGGTTGCACACACAAAGAAATAATTATATAAAGAGAAATGCTGTCATTGTAGCCCGTTCTTTGCAGTCAAATAAAGTTTAAGCCAAAGCCAGATTGGTCTCATTTAGGAGTTTAATTGAAATCACCAACCTTTTTACTTTGGAGTATCTCCACCCAGGTTATGTACAGCAATGGCTCTAAGTCATTTCCCGCTATCTTGGAGCAAAACAGTACCCTTTTGAACTTTCTTTCCACAAACCTTTCGAGTAAAATCTGGAACAGTGATTGTGTTACACTAACTCCCACTCAGCCCATATTTTCTGTCTTTGAGGCCTAATTGAATTTCATATCATATTCCTCAAAATGTCCATTTACCAGTCCAACACTTCTTAGAACGGTTCATACCCTAGTATGGAAATCAAACATCATTTTCTATCGACGACATTTAAATTTCATTGGCTTATCAAATTCACGAGTTGGTTCAAAGAGCCTTTGATAAACCTAAATCATGAGTCCCGTAGTATTTCTCCCTAAAGATTGGAATGTTTATCTTCAGTGCTGTTACGTATGCTTCATCTGTAAGTAAGGCTGTATCAAATTTCCAGAAGCCAGGTCCTCTTTTTTGGTTTAGGTGATTAGACTGGAGTACAAGTGACACAGCGGAGTGATCAGATTCGGGTGCGTGGACGATGTCACATTTCTTTGCTAATTGAATTAACTCCTGTGAAACTAAGAAAAAATCTAAGCGACATTGAATTTTAAAAGATTTAGTTCTCCATGTGAAACACTGCTTGTCTTTGTTCAGGTTTCGCCATGTATCACTTAGGTTATACAAATCACAAAGCGTGTTGATTTCTTGGATGACAGCTGATTTTTTGGATACAGGTTTTCCGCCTCTTTTGTCATTTGAGGTGAGTGCGCAATTGAAGTCTCCTCCAATTACAATTGTATGTTGCGCGAATTCCGCGAGTTGTTGGTTTAGTCTTTTGAAAAAAGCAACTTGTTGGGCGACATCGTTAGGTGCGTAAATGTTGACGAGAACAATAACTTTCTCTTCCAGTGACAATTTTAAAATAATGAACCTACCTTGTTTGTCTGGAATGACTTTTTTTCAACTTTGAAATTCACAGAGGGATTAATTAGTGTTATGACACCTTTACTATGGTTTGTGCCGTGGCTAAAGAAACCTTTGCCACCCCATTCGTTTTCCCGGATAGGTTCAAGAGCTTTGGAGCAGTATGATTCTTGCAAAAATATGACATGATGATTTTGTTTGTGTAACCATCGAAAAAAGGTTCGGCGTTTGACCGATTTATTAATACCTCTAACATTTAGTGACAAGCATTTTAGGTCGAAAGGCATTGGCAGTATTGACGGTGTTCATTTTGTCGGCGGTTTAAAGGAACACAAGCCAGGCGGAGTGATAAATAAACACGGATTTCTTCCGACGGAATTTCGTTAACTCACGACAAATTGGTACAAAAAATAATTTAACTTTTTCGCTGATTGGCTGCTGCGAGAATATGAACGAATGAAAAAGACGGTTGTTTCAAGCGAAGTGGGTTGGTATAACGAGACAGATGGAGCAAGCGGCGGTTCGAGCGGTGCTTCGAGTAGTTCGGGAAGAACTTCGGTCGCTTTAGATGTCGGTTGTTTGGAACCATTTAATCTAAAAGGAGAGCCACACAGTTTAAGCCAGCGGTGGAGGAGTTGGAAAAGAGCATTTAATCTGTACGTTACAGGGAAAGGAGTTTCGGACGAAGCACAGAAAAGAGCTCTGTTTTTACATGTCGCGGGAATGGACGTTCAGGAAATTTACTTCACACTTGCTGCTGATGCTGAAAGCGCTACTTTCGAGGCGACAGTTAAAGTTCTTGATGATTATTTTGTTCCAAAGGCAAACGTTCCTTTTTAGAGACATTTGTTTCGACAAATTGTGCAGGTAAGTGGAGAAACCGTTTATCAGTTCGTTGTAGGCTTCGTCAGCGAGCAATCAATTGTGAGTCCCGTGAAAACGAGAATGATTATATCCGTGATTAAGTTATTGACAAGTGTTATTCCAGCAAGTTGCGTCGAAAGTTCCTGGAAAAGGAGGGAGCTCTAACGTTGGATGATTTGTTAAGGATCGCGAGGTCACAAGAAGCTGTTGATCGCCAGTTGAAACAGTACAGCACTGACCATGTGAATAATCAATTGGCTGACCAAGTGAATGCAGTTGGTGACAAGTCGGATGGAAATATGCGTTCTAGGAATGGAAAGAAATGCTTTAGTTGCGATCAAGAAGGACATTTCGGTGGAGACAAGAAGTGTCCAGCGCGTGACCGAACTTGCAGAATGTGCGGTGTTATTGGCCATTTCAAAGTTAAATGTCCCTGGGCTCATCAGCGTGGTGGTGGTGACTCCGGATCCAAAGGGGATAAAGGTAGCAAAGGTGCTGATGGTAGATGAAGAAATACTGGGAGTAGACGAAGTGACGGTAGAGGAAGACGTGGTCGTGGTCGTGGAAGGTCGCGAGAAACAAACCTTGTGGCTGACGGGAATCACAGCGAAGAACCTACCAGAACAGTTCAGCATAGTCCCGAGTTTGCATTTTCTGTGGAGCATTTAACTGGCCATAAGCGACAAAGTAGTGACTTGATAATCTTGATAGTCGGAGGTGTAGCTGTATCTGATGTCCTTATTGATTCTGGAGCTACTTGTAACGTGATGGGACAAAAACTGAAAGGAATAAACTGTGAGTCACGCAAGTCAGCCCGAAACCTTTTTGCTTACGGCGGTACGGAACCTTTACCGACTCTTGGAACTTTTACTGCAGATGTAACGCTGACTGTTAACAACAGCGGTTGTAGAGCAGACTTCGTGGTGGTCATGGGCGACGACCGGACGCTACTGGGTCGTGAAACCGCGGAAATTCTTAATCTTTTGCACATTAGTCCCTTCCAAGCGAACAATGTTGACAGTAGAGAACTTGAGAGTTGTATCCGAGAGAAAAACAAGGTCTTGTTAACTGGTGTTGGTCTTTTGAAGGGATACGAGCTTAAACTCCATATCGATGAGTCCGTGACGCCTGTGACCCAGCCTGTACGTAGAATACCGTTTGGGTTACGGGAGAAGGTGGACAAGAAGCTCGACCAGCTTCTGGAGCTCGACATTATGGAGGAAGTACCAGATGGACCTTCAGGATGGATCTCACCTTTGGTGGTTGTTCCTAAGGGCGATGGAGACATAAGGGTGTGCGTGGACATCCGTCTTGCAAACGAAGCAATCATCCGTGAAAGACACCCGATTCCAACGGTGGAGGAGCTTTTACACGATTTGAACGGGAGTACCATGTTCAGCAAGATTGATCTCAAATGGGGTTTCCATCAGATTCTGCTTAGCGAGGACAGTCGACACATCACTACTTTCGTCACACACAGAAGTCTTTATCGTTATAAGCGGCTGATGTTTGGAGTGACGTCCGCACCGGAGAAATACCAGCAAATTGTCAGAGATGTGTTAAGGGGTTGTCCCGGAGTTGTGAACATTGCGGACAATCTAATTATTCATGGCAAGAGCGTAGAGGAACATAACCGATGTCTTTTTGCAGTGTTGGATAGGCTGAGTGAGGTGGGGTTGACAGTGAACGGAGAGACGTGCAAGTTTCGATTGTCAAAGCTCACGTTTTTCGGTCATGAACTGACCAGCGATAGCGTTAACTCAAGTGAGGAGAAGGTTGCTGCCATTAGAGATGCACGGCCTCCTAAGGACGCAAGTGAGGTACGATCTTTTATGGGTCTGGTTCAGTATTCAGCAAAGTTCATGCCAGATGTAGCATCCGTAGCCAAGCCCATTCAAGAGTTGACCAGAAAGGGCGTTACCTTCAAGTGAGGCGAAGAACAGCATACAGCTTTTCAGGAGCTGATTTGTCTTATTACTCAGGCTGAAATATTGGGTTACTTCAGGGTTGTCAGTAGGACAAGAATCATTACAGATGCGTCTGCAGTGGGTTTAGGTGCAGTTCTTGCCCAACAACAAGGAGGGACATGGAGGGCTGTCTCGTATGCATCTAGAAGCTCGACTGACGTGGAGAGGCGGTACAGTCAAACGGAGAAAGAGGCTTGGCATTGGTTTGAGCCTGTGAGCGATTCAACATGTATCTGTCCGGAAGAAGCTTTGAGCTGGAAACGGATCACAAACCCTTGGAGCGAATCTATTCACGCACGTCAAAGACTTGTGCGCGAAATGAGAGATGGGTGTTGCGGTTACAAGGGTACGACTTTCAAGTTGTGTACCGGCCTGGGAAGACCAACATTGCTGACGCATTATTTCGTTTGAATTCCGTGAAACAATTAGATTGTGGTGAGGAGTACGATTTCATCAGAGCTGTTATAGAGAGCCGCGGGCCTTTAGCATTATCACCGAAGGAGATTGAAGAGGCCTCTTACAGTGATGAGGAACTGTACTTAGTGAAGAACTGTGTGAGATCTGGGAACTGGGAACAGTGTACAATTCCTTCATATGCACACGTCAAAGACAAATTATGCACCTCTGCCGAGCTTTTGCTTCGTGGTACAAGGATAGTGGTACCCAAGGTCTTGCCAAGGTCCACTCCGCAAGCAACCACAGGTGCCACACCCTTCTACCTGATGTTTAGTCGGGAGATGAGGACGAAGGTGCCGGAGTTAAGCCGAGAGGCCGTAGAGGTGCCGAGAGAAGTTCGAGATCGCGATCGGTCGAATAAGTTAAAGCCTATGCCGATGCACGTAGAGGTGCAACGCCCAAGTTCATACGGATTGGCAACACTGTGCTACTGAAAGTGGAAAAGTCTAACAAGCTTTCGACTAACTTCCGTCCGAGTCCTTTCAAAGTGGTTCAGAAGACGAACAGAAGTAAAAGTCAGAAACGAGGGTGGAGAGGAATTCAGAAGGAATACTGCGTTCGTAAAGAAGTACAACGAGCAAGATGGTGTGTCCAGACCAAACGGAAAAGAAAACAGTCCGTCAGAGGAAGTTGGACAGAGGGAGAAAGTTGTTCCACCAACAATGACAGGAGTGTCTGGAAACAGCCCAGTGCCTCTTCAGAGGTCGCCGGAAAAGGGAGGAGAAACTGAAAGCAAAATGCAGACAGCAAGTCCGTTGACAAGTCAACAAACTGAAGGTCATCGCGAATTGTCAAGAAGCCTGTGTGCTTCGGAGGTTTTGTGTTATCGCTAAGAACTTAAAAGAGTCTTAAAAGATTCAGATACTTTGTTTTTGACACTTAGGGCGTTAATAATTTGAAGATTTTGTTTTATCGGAGGAAAATTTTGATCTGTGACTGTCATAGTGTACAACGTAAACTTAGTTCTTTTTCCTTAATTTTTGTCTGTAAAAAAGGAGAGAATGTAGTGTCGAGAGTAATTCCACACTTGTGGCATGTATCGGAACCAATAGCTCTTTTCACGGTTAATTTTTCTCATTTGCATTACAATGTAATCCAACGTGGATGCGAGGCAATTTCTGGCTAAAACTACAAAATAGCCCGAAATTGCCTCGCATACATGCTAGATTTTATTGTGATGTAAATAGGCAAAGGTAACCGTGAAAAGGGCTATTACGTAATATCAATTGTTCTCGCTATTTATATATAGCAGCCGTAATGTATGCGCAGTGTGTGTGGAAACCAAAGGATGCAACGGTCAATTCGTGTGTATTAAAGTAAGAGTTACTTTGTTTACCGCAACTCTACAGTTACCTTCCCTGCCTATTGCACAGTAAGTGTTACGCTGTGGACTCTGTGTGCGTCTTTTAAGACCGTTATGATATCATAAATTTTTAGCGAAAGGCAGGCTGAACACTAAAAGTAAGCTTTTTTTTCTGTAGTCGACCTTGCCAGGCAAATCAGTTTCGGCTCAAAGCAATTTACTCCATAAGCCCCCTAGCTTTGTCATTCACACTTTCTACGTGGCGTTTGGAATTATTGAAGCTGCATGCCTAAGTCACCCCGAAAACAAAGTCTCGAGCAAAATTGTTCGAGAACTTCGCGGAACCTCGGTAAAAAGTAATTACAGTGGAGCCCCGTGAATACGGTCACCAACGGGGCCATGAAAATTTGGCCGTATTACTTGAATGTTTAATTTAGACTGGCCTTGTAGACTATTGTCCAGCCACATTTATTTTTGCTTTTCGAGACACCAATCGTGACACAAGTGAGTTCAAAGTAGGGAGACATGCGGGCTGGTTTTATGGCGCACTTTGTTGATATTGGACATCCTTTTATATTCAATTGACACCTGTCAAAACAAGGTTTCCGCTGACCAGTATCTGGTGACTATATCGCGGGCTCAAGTTTTAGAACCTGTCGAGATCACGTGTTTTTTTATAGTTGACTGCTGGCTAAGTGCTTGTTGTTTTTGGATCGCGGGCTCAAGTCAGGTTATTTATTGTAATCCAGGGCCGGGCTGCTCGGAAGCCGGTTAACGCTAACCCAGGATTAAAATTTAATCAAGGCATAAATTTTTCTTGTACTCTATACAAATGTACTTCGCTGCTTTTGTTTTGTGTAGTTTGATATAATTTAAGCTCAAAACAGGAGGTCAAACAATATAAACAGAAAACCTAACCGCAAAGTTACAAAACTCAAATCAAAATTTTCGCTTATCCTGGGTGTTTTTGGACAAACCGAACCAGGAGCTCCGCTCTTAGGCTTGGCTAAATCTATATATTACTCTTCCTTCTAGTGTACGCCCCCAATTTGATTTTGCGGCATTTCAACTATTGGATCTCCATGTTGAGTTTCTGCATCTCTTCGCTATCAGTCGCTGTTTGAGAGCACATGTTGGCTACACAAGTTTTTAGGTCTGTTAGTTCCTTTCCCGCGTACTCAGCGGCCTCCTTTAGTTGTTTGTTTTCGTCTTCTTCCTCTGTTAAACGGACTTTCAGAGAGGCTATTTCCGTAAACAAATCTAAAGGTTTATCGAACTTGGCCTCTAATTTAGTTATACTTGCCAAGGCATCGCAGCAATGGCCTGCAACACAGTCCTCGTCCGTTTGAGAATCTTTTAAGCGGCTTCCTTGAGCCCTTCATTCATTTCGTCAGTAGACGGAGCGCTGAATTCACAAAATTTACATATCTATAAAACTTCTAACAGAGCGACCAAAGAACACATCTTTCACCTTTCTCTGCTACCGCGCGTTTTCATCAGCAAAGCTTGTCATGAGTGAGTCTGAAACACAGCCAAACCCCAAAGAGGCATCCTTGAAGTTCCTTCTTATAGTATGCAACTAAAAGCTGGTATACAAAACAAAATCTAGAGTTTGAAAATGAGCATGCAAAATTGTGTCAAAAAGTGTGTTAAATGCCAGTAATAAAGTATTGGCTATGTATTGACAAAAGCTGGCAAAGTGATCCACACTAATTATCATTTTGAGATAACGAAAATCTGCTCTTTTCAATTTCATTCTGTCACTTGATTTCACATAGTCTGAAAACTGAAGGGTACGAAAATTATTTGTCCAAGAGCAAAAATAATATGTAAAGGACTTAAATTTGCCAGCAAGTTTGCTGTCCAGATCCAGTCCAAAATCCTGATTTATCAGATGCAAATCATTTTGAGTGATGAAACATGATTAGGGTAAGATTTATTTGAGAGAGATTGAGACCTACATATATCTTATAGTTGTTCATGTCAAAGGATCGATCGACCGGAGCGGCAAAAAGCCTTTAAAGCTTGCAGCATCTTCTTCGAGTCCATTATCTTATGGCATTTAACAGTCGGCTAAATATCAAGCTGGTGCTTTTGGCTTCCAGACCAACTATCTTAAAACTAGTGAGACAGTCTCAGATAGAGCAGAGTGCAATTGATAGCTCTGTTACAGTAGTCATACCGGTCCCCATCCCTGCCCGGCTCACTCCTGGCTTGTATTTTCCCCTTGCAAAATATGAATGGACAGAACCTTGATAAGACATAATCTTGGCAGTGACTGAAATTATTACGAGAAGTTCCCCTAAGCCAGTGATCCCAGCTTTACTGACATATGCTTACCTGGGAGCAGAATGTGGATTGAGTCATTAGAAGTTTTAATCATTCTAATGTGGGAAATGTGTGATGTGCAATTTTGTTTGTCGAATTAAAATAGTATTTAACTATAATTTCGGCAGGTTTGTTTTGCAGGTCACAGGTCAGAGGTCACAGGTCGTATAGGTCACAGGTCACAGGTCGTAGGTCATAGGTCACATCAAAATCAAAAAGCACTCAGTATATACTCGCGATGTAAGAATTGACCGAGATTCCCAAGAGGTTTATCGATGTTTTCATGCAACAAACGTGCCATACCTGCACGGTAAACTATGCCATCCAGTAATATTTTTTTTGTAAGGATTCGTCTTGATGTTCTAAATATTCAAAGTGGCCTTATGTTAATTATGCTTCACTGCTAGTCGGACAGATTTAGTTAATTGTTTCATAACTTTATGCCATTAACATGGTCAGGTGACATTATCATTGTTGTAATGTAGTTTTGTGATAACAAACACTTTTGATATATCAAAATTCTAACGTGGCTTCGAGACGTTCTGGTTAAAAAAAATTGCGAATTTGTGAACATTCCCGTGTCTTTTAATATCTAGACGAGACTTTTGAAAAAAAAACAAAGCAAATTATGGAATTTAAATAACCAATTATGGAATTTTAACCAGAATTAGGCAGAAAGCCTTGAAGTCACGTTAGAATTTGGATATATCGAACATGGGCTACTGTTGTATATGTTTAGTACATATTCGATGTAAAGATTACAAAAAGATAGAAATAAAACACTTTAACTTGCTATCATAATGAATTGTCTTACTACGATAAAATATATGTAACACATGTCTGAAAGCTACATTTCAACTCATTTAGCGCGAAAGCCACCCCTAAAAAGTTTTCATTAAAATTATACAGTAACACATTTTTAGCTGAGGTTTATTGCACGAAATGGGAATTCTTATATCGCAAGTGTTACAGTGGTGAGTGCTTTTTGATTCTGATGCGATCTGTGACCTGCGACCTGTGACCTGCAAAAGAAACCTGCCACTTTAATTTTACCCAGCACTGCTACTCCATGTATATTTTTAGGTTGACCCACTAAATTACTTTTTATAAAATAACTCGCATTGAAAACAAATTATTGATATATACTTGCTGTATTATATAGAGCTGGTTTCACTTAGTAAAGGTGATACAAAGTTACGATCTGCACATGCAGTGAGAAAGAACAAGGAGACAATTAAAGTGGCTCAAAACAGTTTCCAGTACTGAGATTTTGATGGTCGCTATAACCACTCTTTATCACTTGATGCTACAATCATGGCATCAAAAAACTGCCCAACCATTGGTGAACACGTTGTTATCATTTTTTTGACGCAATAGGTTACCATAGAAACAGTATGACATGCTAAAAACACCCTTAATTTCAGGTTTATGGGTTTATAATTCAAAACGGCTCGATGAAATTTTTTTACGTTATTCAAATTTTGTTAAGCATGGTAAGTTTTGGCAAACTTTTAAAAAACTTTCTGTACATAGGGTTCAGAGCCACCTTAAATTTTCAAAACTTTAGTGCTGGAAGTGCTGGAAACTGTTTTGAGCCACAATTAAGGAGTAATCGATGGCCAATCAATTGATTATTTTTGCCCATGAGTAGCATAAGTAACAATTATATAATAACCCAAGTTATTCGCGCATTTTAATTGGTTCTCGCCTATGAACTATTAGAGGACAGACGCACGATTGACGTCATCATTTCAAGGTTTTTCCTTTTGTGTTTAAAATGGCGGGAAGTTTTGAGAATTTAGAAAATATTTTACGTGACTGGGGAAAGATAGGGTACA